>NC_063174.1:44763962-45066992 GCF_023159225.1 Perognathus longimembris pacificus | reverse complement strand
CATAACTCAAACAACACACAATACACTTACCACACAACGTATATATAGCACACCACATACAAACCACAAAGATACTTGACAGCACATCACACTGCACACATCACACATCATACATACACATCTTCACCACACATCCTACCCATACTCCCATATAGCACATCACACACATACACACACACACTATGCATACCACATTTGTCCATCACACACTGCACACATACATACAACACCCATACCACATCTGTCTGCATGACCAGAAAGTCAACACTGCCATCAGATGTTACTAGGTTGAGGTTAATTCAGGAGAACACTAAAAACAAAAGATAAAGTCAAACACAGTGAAGAGGATGCTGGTGAAAAATCACATTGCAAGACATGGTACAGTCCATGTTCACAGTTTGCTGGTAGTTATAATCACATCAATCCAGTAGTGAACTGATAAGTGCAAGAATTGAAGCTCCTGAAAAGGTACCTACCTCTCCGCCAAAGGCATGAAGAATAACAAATGTCCTACCGCAAAATGGTTCAATACAAGAAAACATAATGGTCTAAGTTCCATCAGTTTACCTAAACAAGTTAGATCATCAAATACTTTTTGCCATATACCTCTACATTGGAAATGAACTACTGAACAAGCCAGACAGAATGGTTGTTGTTAGTTTCTTCTATTCTAATGAGGAAAGCATACATCATGATTTCTTCGGTAAATAAGCAAGATCATTGTGCAGACTAACACATGCTAGGAAAATAATGTAAGACCATTGTAGGGGAGCATGCCAGAGACTGGTGCCAGGAGAAAGGTCTCTGATGAGGAGATATGGAGTTAAAGATCTGTCACACAATAAAAAGCAGCCACATGGAGATGATCTGTGAGAAGTATTTCTAGTAGTACCTCCTTTACAATGATTTGAGAATTAAAATAATTTAAACACTGAATAATCCAAATATGTGTTTTACCCTGAGGAGCAATGTTTCCTTACTTTCCAGGAACTAGAGGGTCCCAAGGACGCTATCATGTGTGTCTCAGCAAGAGATTTTAGGAGTCATTGCTTGGATTTTTTTTTTTTTGGCCAGTCCTGGGGCTTAGACTCAGGGCCTGAGCACTGTCCCTGGCTTCTTTTTGCTCCAGGCTAGCACTCTGCCACTTGAGCCACAGCGCCACTTCTGACCATTTTCTGTATATGTGGTGCTGGGGAATCGAACCCAGGGCCTCATGTATATGAGGCAGGCACTCTTGCCACTAGGCCATATCCCCATCCCCATTGCTTGGATTTTAAGTATTCCTAAGATAATAAACTTACAAATGGGTAGAACTAATTCCCTGCCATCTTAGCCTACCCCCAGGCTCAGACTCTATGTATTTCTTCTTGGAAGTTTCCCTTCAGACAGAACAACTGTAAGGGGACCACACACTATAGAAGAGTCCTAGTTTGCCTAGGGATGTCTGACTGTGTGTCCTTATGATGACATGACTGTTGACAAAGTCCTCTGTCACACTTGTGATAAACTACAGTCACTCTAAATGATACACCACTGTTTACTTACACTGGGGAGGGGGACAGGGTTAATTTTTTTTTTTTTTTTGCCATTCCTGGGCCTTGGGACTCAGGTCCTGAGCACTGTCCCTGTCTTCTCTTTGCTTAAGGCTAGCTACTCTACCACTTGAGCCACAGTGCCACTTATGGCCATATTCTATATATGTGGTACTGGGGAATCGAGGCCAGGGCTTCATGTATACGAGTCAAGCACTCTTACCACTAGGTCATGTTCCCAGCCCCAAGGGTTAACTCTTTCAGAAGATCTTCCTGGTTAAAAAAAAAAGTCCACAAGGACATATTCTGTGCATAACTCGGTGTTTCACCTGCTAGTTCTGATCTTCCAGAGTGAAGGTAAGTAGTAAAGAGTGTGGCAAGCTGTGTTACTTTACACTCAGACCTACAGCGTACTCTCACTCAGATTTAGAGTATCCATGAAAACTTCTAGCTGGCCTTATATCTCTCCATCTGACCAGCAAGCAAGCCTCTTATTCTGACAATGTCTCAGAAAAAGATTTTTGGCTTTTTCTTTATTCTAGATTTGCCTGTTTATTACATTTAACTTGATTTTTTATTCTATTGTCCACCTGAAGCAATCATAATAACCCAGGCCTCGGGTTAAGAGTCAAAGCAGTCAATACAAACTTCCAGTAACATGGGAGATTCTGAGCCCCCTGTCTGAACTCTAAGTAATACTTTTGATTGGAGATAGATTCTCCCTTTCCCAGGTGCTGAGATGGATTGCTCACTTTGGGGTGTGATATGGGACTGGGGCAGGAAGGGTAAGCCTGTCAGGCATACTTGTTCAATGAAATACCAAGATAAGGGAAAACAAGTGTGCCTGCTTTGAATGTACCTTTCCTCATCCATAATTTTGCTTACCTGACCTGCTCTGTTTATGTATATTTTTATTGAGTCTCCACTGAAACACTTTGTCTGATTGTATTCCAGCTTCTCAGATTGAACAACATCTTCCCATCCACCCATTTGCACAACCCTAAGGGCACTCTGTTAGAAATTTCAGCCAACCTTTTTTACTTATATATTTAACCATCTGTCTCTCTTGTAAATTTCAAGCCCCTTGATAGAGGGTACTTTCTTATCCATCTCTTCAGTCTCACTCATGCAACTTGCATGAAGCAATCACTTAATAACTGTCCTTGGCATTTAATTGAAACCACACATATGAATGCATTTTAGGTCCTATTGTGGAGGAAAGAAACGAATAAGTTGGTGAATTATAGTGCCATTATACGGTGTTTTATTATATAGCTATTTCCTAGCAGACAGACCAGTTCTAAACTCTACAGGAGAGAGTCAATTTAGGGGAAACTATAGAAATTGGAGAACACATCTTGACAGTAAACACTGAGAAAATAATGGAGAAAGACACACACACACACACACAGAGAGAGAGAGAGAGAAAGAGAGAGAGAGAGAGGGGGGAGAGAGAGAGAGAGACAGAACCTCATAAAAGTATTTAGCTATAGCCCTATTTTAAAGAAGAGAGATAACTAAGGGACTTTCTCCATAGGAGCCTGGCCTCTAATTGGGAACCTAAATAAAGGTGAATTATTGCTCTCGTGCTTGGTGAGGCGATAACATAAACTGAAGGTATTGAAAATACTTTATTCTCAATTGTGAACTTCAGCACTGAAAATTACATTTCCATTACTTCCAAGAAGTTAAGTTAGAGCCACTTCTGGCTTTCAAGGAAAAAGAGGAGACAAATGGATGTTCTCTAACTACAGAGTTACATTTGGAATCAGTAGTGCATTTAAAAAAAATAATCTTATTGTCTTGTCAAGGTGATATACAGAGGGGTTACAGTAACATACATAAGGTAGTGAGTACATTCCTTATCAAACTTATTACCTCCCTCATTTTTCTCCTACCTACCCTGCCCACTCGCCAGCCCCCTACCCCCAGTTGTACAGTTAATTTCCAACATATTGTCTTGAGGATGTCACTGGTGCATTGGGTCTCCCCAAAGGTTAACTTGGTCTCACTATTTTGATGTTCCCCTTCCCTTTCCTAATTCAGATAAATGTATATACAACATCCAGGGTATAAACATTTCAGAACTGTCTAAGAATTTCAAAGGTAAACAGCTTAAAGACATAGACTGATAGGGCCCTGTTTGTGTACAGCCTGACACATGTAAATATTTATAGGAAAAAATGTAAAGGTTTCCTAATGAATGAGTAAATGGTGAGATGCAGCTATTAATTAGCAGGGCTGTGAGTTGAGCCTGACTACTACTAAGTAAATGCTTATTTATGCTGGATGCACTAATGCAGGGTGTCACTATCTCAGCAAAGACACAAACCCTGGTTTGAGTTCCAAAGTATATTAAAATATTTCTTCAGAGAGCCATTTGTGATCTTTCTGCTCATGGATATCCTTCTACCTGTTTGAAAATGGAAGTGGTAACTGTGTCAGTATGGGGTGAACTCATGAAAGCATAGTGCCAAGGGAAAAAGTCTCCCAATATTTGCACATCGTTAATAGAACCGCTATTCTCTTGGAGTCATCCAAAGTCAAAACATGCCTCTGGCCAGTTTCTTCCAGACAAGCTTCCCCCAGGCTGCAAGTTGGTAAAAGGATACTCCCTAAAATGTCAGTGGACCCCCATCAATCCCCTTCTGCTACTCATTATCCTGCTTCCCTGAGCCCCAGGTAAAATATTGCATTCATAACCACAGTGAAATTTTCTTTATGCTTCTCTGAATGACTTTGGTATATACTTGTCGGGCTGGTAAGGGTCTTATGTCCTACCAGAACACAGAATGCGCTGGAGAGCAAAAAGCCAGAGTGGAAGGAAAATTGGCCAACCAACATGGAAATGTTCTTCATAGAACTTACTCCAGTAGGCGTTAGAAGCTTTAAGTTTGTGTATGCAGTGCTAATGTTATAATAACAAAAAATAGGGAATACACAGATATCTGCAAGTAGACCTTATTTTGCATCATTCAGATATACATGAATTTCACCCACTATGATTTAGTGTGAAGTCTTATCTCTCCGAACAACAAGATTCAAATATCAGTTACTATGTTATTATAACAGAATGATTACCTGAAGTAGAGAACTGGGCGTTAGTGGTTCATTGTATATTTATTGCATAAATTATAGATATCCATCATGAACAATAACCAATCAGATCAGTTCTTTTAAAGTCTGTCAGTGAATGATCACGGAGCAGACAGACAGCAAAGGATGTTGGGTTTTGCCTCATTGTCTTCCAACGATAAAACTCCTATGACATTTTACAAAGTCATATCATCAATCAGCCAATGAAGAGACAATAAATGAAAAATCTGGAAATAAAAATGAAGATTAGAAATAAGAGAAGGCATGCTTCTAGACGTCATGGAAGACTGTAAAAAAGTTCCGACTACAGAAAGAAAAAGAAACTGCAAAGAATGCCTCTGGTTAGAGTCCCTCTGAAAAACCTAAATTCTATTTCTCACCTCTAAGTAAACACTCAGTCATCTATCATTTATACCAGTAAAGAGGCACAATGTTTCCTGGATTTATATCATATCAGTGGGATCATGAGCCCATGATTTTGTGACACACATGTCAACTGGACTAAAAGAGGTCAAGAAGCTGACTTTCTCAGTTGCCTTGAAAAGCCAGTTGGAATATAATCCTGCTATTCACTTCTGGACCCAACATCCTTTAATGATAACTCTAACACAGCTAAATGCATTGCTTGCCATTACCATCATTGGAAAGCTTTTCTTCTAACTTTGTTCTGAAAGATCGTTGAGCCCCTATCTCTCTACAGTTGCTCCTCCTCCTTGCTGTATTCCGGCTCTAATGCTTGCAAGAAGAGAGGTCATGAATAGAATTCAAGAGACATGTCTTCTGTTGCTGAATTTCCCCAGAGGGAAATGTGATGCAGTAGAAATACAACTCAAAAATGTTACCAAAACATCCCCAACATGCCAAAGGGAAAGTATGGACACAAAAAGTAAAATATCTCTTGTTACAGAAGAAATGTTTTGTGGTTGTATTAATATGCTGAGTACTTAAGATTCAGTGCAAATATTGAATGATTTCCTATTGGAAATTTTTCTTTCATTATTCCAAAGATTTAACTTTTTTGTTCTCATTACAAAATTAAAGTGTGCCCAAGGAAGAAAAGGTAGAAACATGAAAAATTTAAAAAGTGTAGTGAGAATAAATCAATTTTACGGTAGATTCTTTCTGACTTTCCTTCAGGGGCATGCACGTATACTTTGTGATTTATAATCTTACTCTCTATCTTGATTTCTGCAGTTTGATTTCCTCCTCTCTCCCTTTGGTCAGTCTTCTGAAAATCTAGTGAACTTTTAAATATAGCATCCTGACCATCTAGATAAAAACCATAGCTGGAATCAGTTACTACTTTACATGAAATTACTTAAGGGAAAAACAAATCAATGGGGACTCATGACCTTAGAAGAAACAGAGTTTTCAACTTTGTTGACACTGAAGGTAATGAACACCATGGTTACTATGGTTATGAATATGTGTAAGAATCTCTTGAGTTCTACTGATGTCATGTTTGGGGCAGAGCTCATCACCATGAGTTTAGAATGCCCACTAATTCCAGAGCACAGACAATGTCTCCAAAAACATCAAAGTACCAAAACCACAAAAGGGAGCTCCCTTAAAGGAGAGTCAACTGTCCAACTGAGGAAGACTTAAACGCAAAACAGTGCTGATAAGAAAGTTATTCACAATTTTTTATGCTGTCAATTTTCCTATCAAGCCAAGTCTATGAAAGTTTCATTGAGACATTCAAAAAGAAAGTTAATGTAAAGTATATTGTGGAGTAAAATTAATTATAGCTAGAATATAAAAGTTATAAAGACATGGTAGAATTTGTTATTGAATTCAATATGTGGACTAAGAGCTGAAATACATGGGTATGTGTGTTTAGCTCTTACACAGGTGCCTGTTTATAAAGTACTGTGTAAGTAGAAGAATAGATGAAAGTAACAGGAAGTACATTGATCTGTCTTGAAAATAAAAGAGGCTTACCATATCAACTGCATCTTGACTTCACACAGATTAACCTTGCAATCAATGGAGCCTTGGAAAAGAAATACATTACTGTCACCTCCTGGGAAGAGAGATGACCACTTGGACTCTTCATGCTCATCATCTGTAAAGATTAAACTGCCTGGGTCCTTGGCTTTTAATAAATTGCTCATTGCAAGAATATATGTTTTAGCTGGGTGCTGGTGGCTCACACCTGTCATCCTAGTGACTCAGGAGGCTAAGATCTGAGAATCATGGTTCGAAGCCAGCCTGGACAGAAAAGTCTCCATGAGACTCTTCAGTCCAATTATCTACCTAAAAGAGTTGGAAGTGGCACTGTGGCTCAAGTGGTACAACATTAGCCTTGAGCACCAAGAGGCTCAGGGGCAGCTCTCAGGCCAGAGTTCAAGTCCCAGAACTGGCAAAAAAAAAAAAATTCATGTTTTTAATGCATAAGGATTATGACTTTGTCAACTTCCACCACACCCCAACATGGCATCACATTTACAAAGTTGGGCTTACATTTCCGGGACTGAAATAAAACAAACAAAATGGCTCCAGAAATTTCAGCCCAGGCATTGGAATCTAAATACAATGGAATGAATGCTAATTTGGGTTGGGAATAGGCTTATGACATTATATAAATTCCCAGTATATACTGAAAATAAACCAAACTTACATCTAACTCTAATCAAATGTGTTCTGATGAACACATTATACAGTGGTACCAAACAAATCCTAGGCAGATTAATTCAATAAAGGTTCCTTTTTGCATGTGGCGAGTGGGAGTGGGAGGGAGACTTTGATGTGTGGTGCATGGTTTTGTTACTGAACAATGAGGTTGATGAGATGGCCACTCTCTGAACTCTGCTGGTAGCCATGGAACAGGAAAGAGAAAGAGGGCCAGGGGGAGGGGCTTCACAGCAATGCTTAAATACTTTTGCCTTCAAGGAAACTATGTGACTTCCGGATCTGGCTCATTGGCTGGAAATGATCAGGTGGTTTCATTCAATACAGGAAGCTTAAGGTAATGTAGGGATAAGCCAGAAAGACTCAATGAACTTAGTTTTTCTTCAAACTTTTGCAAGTAAAGCTATAAAATGACCTCCAGTCTCTTCAAATAATTACACAATGGCAAACTCAGAGCTCAGAGCATGATTTTGTTGAGGAAAATATCATGTTGTTGTTTTTTGCCCACCCAATGTACATGGACAACTTGTGCTCCCTGCTGGGATGAGATTCACATCATCTCCACAGGAATGGCAGTGTCTCAGCATGGGTCAAGTCCATTTTTTTTTCTATAAAATCTGTGTCCTGCATCTTTAAGATGGTCCTATATCCTAGCACATGAAACCTCAGAGAAAGCTGTCCTTATTCATGGTGAATACTATCTCAACATCCCCATTCTCACACATAAAATGTCTTGCCTTCCAATCACACATCCGGACTTAGTGTCATTACCTCGCCAGGTATAGCTCAGACCTTCGTGAGATCATTTCTCTGTCAATTCCAACAATTATTTCCCCCTTTTATTTTCCTTTTCTTAAGGGTTCACCTTGAAAGGAGGTTTCTCTTTTAATCTGTCTGATACTGACAGGTTAATAAGTGGTTTCTGACAAATATGAAAAGAGACAGAACTGCTGACCAAGTGTAGAAATACTGAGTTTTTCCTCTAATACTCTTCCATCTCTACCCACCAGCTACTCTACCCATCATATCCGTCTCTCTAGTCTGAGAAAATATCACAAATTTATTGCTACATATGAGGCATCCCTCACAAAAGAAAGTCTATGATTCCAGAAAAATGAAATAAAATTTCTCTTGGGACAACTAATAATCATTTGTTTTAAAGTATGTAAGACTCAGAACATTGCCATATGCCCATAGTTCTTTTAATCAAATTAATAATGAAATACAGATGTGCTCTGATAACCAATGTTGCTCCTACCTTTGCAACTATTTTAAATGGCAAGACAGTTTGTACCCTTGGGTGGTAACTTATTTTCATCTAAGTCCTTTCTTCATGTAGTAATGGCCAAAGCAAAAAAAATATGTTGAGAGTTTTTAAATGGAATATTTAAAATAGTTCAGGGATATATAGAGTATAGCAGATCCTACATCTCCCTTGGCAAATAAGCTCTAAGATAAGGACCATTTGGTCTTACTCCGTCATGTGTCTAGTGCTCAGTGCAGAGGCTAGAACCCAGTAAACACAGAGTAGCTTTTGACTAAATGAAAATCAGAATTTTCCAGTAGATAGTGAGTTTCAAATTATTCCAAAATCAATTTGTTTTTGTTATCAAAAAAAGTATTACCAAGTACAGTAGAGTTGGAGTTGCAGAAACCCTCGGGAAGTCATGGAGAAGAGAAAGGAATACCAAGGATGCTTGAAAATTACTATCATGCCAAATGTTTCTCTCCTAGTAAGCACCATAATTCCATCCTGTTATATCTTTTGTTATGGGTAACAACATATTATCAAGATAAAGGGTTTGGGGATGAAAATGAAGTCTCTGAAGCTTCTGTTACTACTTCATATAAAATGGTAAACTGATGCTTTCTTGGTATCTTTAACTTGATATTCATTTAGAGATCCATATTAATATTAAGGAAGAGATCATTCCATCATTACCCACTCCAGAAATGAGTCTGGTCCCCTTTTTTTTTGTTTTGTTTTGTTTTAAATGAAGCAGCTGTTCACTTGAATGGGAGCTGTGGCCAAACCTCACACCTCCCTGACTCATAGGAGTCTTGAACATGCAAACAATAAGTAAGCCAGAGCTTTATGATTAGAGTCTATTTGTAATGGGGTCAGCCTGACAGACAAAATGCTGCAGTAATTTCATATCCATTACAGACTAGAAATGGAAGCTATGAAAGAGACAGGGTATGCAGGAGAGAGTTAGAGGTCTGCAGATGTCTCTGTAATGAACTCCCACAAAGAAAATCTCTCCCCTGTGTCTTCTTCCATTAGCCAGCTGACTACTTCTAGAGGACATTACCACTGCACTATAATGGCAGACCATGCCCACCATTCTCTCAATGCCCTAGAGGTATAGGGGTAATCTGCCAGTCTTTCCTCTCCATCCAGGTCATAGAGTCTCAGAGGGATAGGTCTTATTATTTGAGAAGACCATGATCTAAGAGCTTGGAGAAGTTGCTTGGAAATAGCAGTTTGGTTGTCAAAGGATATCTTCACATCTTCGTTTTATCAGTTATGGACTACATGACCTTGGTTATATTTCTCATCCTTAGCCAGTAGCTTCCCCTGCCCATGGGTATTTGATGAGCAGAATAATAAAATCTATCATATGGGCTTACTACACATAAGAGAGGGTGCAAAATATTTACTGTGGTATTTAGTAAGCCCTCAAGAATGGAAGCTAATATTTATATGCATACTAATACCAAATATTTGATACTTTCCTATAAAACACAACAAATGAAAAAGTCCATCTTTCTTGTTAGATCATATCCTCCTAGATTGTCTTTGCATGAAACATAAAGTAGCATATTAGTCTTTTCTCCAAGCAATACTGAACCGAGTTTGAGACAGGCAGATGCATTTTCTTTTTGGTGGATTCAATGTGGACAAATATATTTTTTCTTGGCCAATCACATGGATAGCCAATGTTACACAAGGCCTAGAAGCTTGTCTTTTGGTTCTTTTGACTGTCTTTACCTACCTCAAATTGCCAACAGAGCCATATTTCTAAGTCATACACTTGAATTTATACTTATCTTTTAGCATTCACCCAAGTTATGAAAGTCAAAAGGTATAAAGTACAACTTATCAAATAATTTCCATTAATAAGAATAAAGGACTAATTTAGTTTGGGGACATTAAGTCTTTGCTGCCAGTGGCTCATTTGGTTGCTATTTTATAAGGTAGTGGACATCTAGGCCAGACATAAATGTAGTGTCATATTTAAAGATATTATACCTTTGGGAGTAATTTCCAAAAACATGAGAGCTGAAGCTCTGAACATGTCTAATATCAGCAAGAGAAAGGTATATCCATTGTCCTTAGAGAGAATGCTTGCATTCAAAGAGTGCTTCTCATTCTTGGTACTATTGACAGTTAATTATGGGTAATTTTGTTGTTGTAAGAGAGCAGTACTATGCATTCTCCAGTGTATAGTAACAACTCTGGCCTTTATTGATTAGATATCAGTATCAGCTGATTCTGGCCCTCTTTCCTTTCTCCACCCTCTCGTATCCTCCTTATTCTGTATAGCAAAAAAAAAAATGTTTTGAGGCATTATCAAATGTCTTGGTGTTTGTTAGCAACTTTGTCTTGGCTGAGAGCCACTGATTTAGAAGAGTAAAAAAGAACTGGAAAATATGACCAAAAATGTCATTGGAAATCAGAAACAGGAAACTATGGTATCATTGAGATCCACTCAAGGAGAGAATAATCAAGCTGTGATGCTTGAATTGTGATCTTCAGTCCAGCAACAGAGACATCACTTGTGATTTGTTAGTAGTTCAGATTCTCAGTCCCTAATGCAGACCAACTGAATAAGTGAGTCTGGATGGAAGGCCTAAAAATTAGTCTTAATATGCCATTCAGGGTTTCTAAACACAGTAGAAAGTTAGAGAGCTATTGATGAAGCATATCAAAAGTTGAATGCAAGTCAAAGAAGCTGAGTTTTGGAAATATCAGTTTATGTGATCATTGGAACCGTGGATTCTAGCCTTTAAGGGGACCATTTGTCAAAATAGGAAAGGAAAAAAATTTGCATGTGTTCCTGAAAATGGGCAGTAAAGAGTTGGAAACAAGACTGAGGATTACTTTTCAAAGAAAATAGTTATGGTGGGCACAGAGGAAATTAATAACATCAAATTATTTTGCAATCTCAAAGGGAAGTTTTGATTGGCTCTAGGATAAAGGAGACAATCAGTTTCATGACCAAAGAAAAGTCTGTATGATAGGCTAACAATTCAACACATAAATGGTTTAATAGATAGCAAAGTTTTCTTAAATAAAAAACCTGGCCCTGGCCACTCTGTTATATTTACTTTTCTTACATGACTGAGACATTCAAAGAACAAAGAGGCTCTATGTGAGACAGCTCCTAGGGTACTGTGGATTTGATAGAAATGTATATTTCTGTAAGGGTATGGAAATTCGTTCTGGCCAGTATGGGCTACACTTTGGGTTAAAGTCTTGATTTCCAAGAACAGATGAATTTTTAACTGCTAGGAAAATTCATGGCTCTCTATAAAGGCATTTTGGGTTTTCAGAAGTTGGAGAGTCTTCCTTTATCGAGTACAAGTTACGGATGCTGGTGAACATTTTACAATTCTCAGAATTTAGAATAAAAAGATGAATTAAAATTGTGTCAGTGTTCAAATTGAGAAAGATGAACTTATTGTGAAAGAAATATTTACCGCTTGATTGTATCATTTCATGTAAATTTTAGTTAACAGTGACTGGATTCTCCAGGTCGATGAATTATTCTCAATTCTTTTTCTTTTTCTTTTTTTAATTTTATTTTTTGCCCATCCTGGGGCCTGGACTCAGGGCCTGAGCACTGTCCCTGGCTTCCTTTTTGCTCAAAGCTAGCACTTTACCACTTCTGGCTTTTTCTGTTTATGTGGTACTAAGGGATCAAACCCAGTGCTTCATGCATGCAAGGCAATCACTCTACCACTAAGCCACATTCCCAGCCCTCAATTCTTTTTTTTTTTTTTTTTTTTTGCTTTCTTTTGGTCAGTCATGGGGCTTGAACTCCCCAAGCTCTTCAGCTTCAAGCTCTTCAAGGCTACAGCTCTACCACTTGAGCCACAGCACCACTTCTGGTTTAATGGTGGTTAAGTGGAGATAAGAGTCTCATGGCCTTTCCTGCTCCAGCTGGCTTTGAACTGCAATCCTCAAATCTCAGTGTCGTGAGTAGCTAGGATTATAGTTGTGAGCCACCAATGCCCAGCTGACCTTTTTTAATGTTTAAAATACTACCTCGTTCTGCTTTAAGTCCTATAACATTTCAGTTCAAGCAATTTACTTTTTAAGTCTGTTACTGTGTATGTTGGTCTGTATTTTGTCCTTATGTTAACAAGTATTCATGCTATATGCAAGTGTTTCTACTTTACTTCCTCATGGCTCTATAGGATAGCTTTACTCAGAAAGAAAACTTTTTAGGGTCCAGAGACTAGCCTGGTTCTTTATAACAAGGCACATTATTTAAACTCTAAAAGTACAGGCAGACAACATTGCTGAAAGTGCTTATTTACCTTTTCTGTGTATACCATCGTCTGTTGAGTAAGTCAACAAAGATGCCAGTTCTTTACACTAATGCTCCGTCCTAGTTTGTTCATTCAAAGTGTGAAGAACAAGACAGCTAAGAGGAGGCTCTGCCAACAAATCACAGAAGGAAGGGACAGACAAGGGTCTGTTTGTTTGAAAGATCTATTGTCCACAATATTGCTGCCAGCCAAGCTTCAAGGATGATGTTCAACTGAATGCTAAAGGCATTTTTTTTGCCTCCTTTTCCCACCAGTCCACTCCCTCCTGCTGAAAGAAGCATAAAACTGCAAGGTGGCTCAGAAGATAAAGGGATGGAGGTAAGTGGTTGGGCAAATGAAGCCTATAGTCCCAAGAAGGGCTAGTTCTGCAAAGGGTTACTTTTGAATGTCTTCCTTCAGAACATTTAAGATTAATAGTTATGTGTAGGAAGAAAGAATCTGTTGATATTTTAGTCACTTTTTATGTACTCAGTGTATTTCTTAAAAATAAAATGATAAAAATACCATAATTGAATGATTACTCAGAAGTGGACTATATTAAGTTTTGTGGATACTGCCTAAAATGGACTATCACTTCTCGAGGCTTCTGAAAGTTTTGTATGGATAACTTAGTCATGCATTTTCTGAATGCACGGATTTTGTTTCGTTCTGGTTTTTTTTTTTTCATTCAGTTGTCCATCTCCATTGTGGAGAAAGAGCTGGAGAATGCACTGCAGTTAGATTCAGATTTGCCTGGAGTTACTCTCTTCATAAAATGATTCAGATGGCTGTCCATATTTCTCTCACCAAAGTCTCCCCTTTCATTCCCTGACAATTTTCTTGGGAGTGTTGCTGATTACATAAGAAATTACCCAGTTGAGTTCTCATAGCTTTATAACTTGTCAAGCAAACTTCAAGAAGGTCAGGTGGGGATAGAATTTGGTGCTATGCAATGGCCATGGTGGCACTGGGTGGGGGTGGTGCAGATAAAAGTAGAAGTAAAAAACTGCAACTGATAAAAGTTCGGGATACACAGGGAGCATTTGAGTTTTACTTTTTTGTTTTTGATTTTTTTTAACTTAAAGGTTTCAAAAAAGGTTGGATAGCAGTCCTTTTCCTGCCCCATTTAATAGACCCGTCTGTTTTGTCTGAGACAGTTAATGTTTCTCATACCTTCAAAACCTTCCTCATTTCTCCATCTTCACTTTCTTACAAAATGTTCCTTGGGAGAGATGGAAAAATAGTAGATTCCTCAGCTTCCTTTCATTCATCTAACCCTTAAGTTAACATCTTATATAACCATACAACTCATTCAAATAAGGAAGCTGAGCTAAACACAACCCTTTGAACTAATAGAACATGCCACTTGTCACGGGTGTTTCAATTCATCCATATACCAAATGGTTATTGAGCTTCTAGAATATAGGCCAAGCACTAGTAACTCATAACTGCAATATTAACTACTAAGGAGACAGAGATCTGAGGATTACAGTTCGAAACCAGCCTGAGCAGATAAATCTGAGAAACCCCTAGCTACAGTTTGGCAGCAAAAAGCCAGAGATGGAGATTTGACTGAAATGGTAGAACTCCAGATTTCACAGAAAAGCAACAACAACAACCAAGAACATTTGGCCCTGAGTTTAAGCCCTGTAATGGCAAACACACACACACACACACACACACACACACACACACAGAGAGAGAGACACACACACACACAGACAGACAGACACACACAGTTCCTAGTATATATAGCATGCACTATCTTACAGTCCTAAATATTTAGAAAAAAAATGACATTGGATCCCTCATGAAACTTACATTCTAGAAGGTGGAAACCAGCTCATTGCACTCTGAAGGCCGCATCATGGCTAAAGATCATTTTAGAAATGTAAGAATGGATCTTTAGGGCCCAGAGGAGAGTTTTAGTTGAGAGTTGATTCACACGAGTGATCATCTGTCTCTTCAACCTTCATGCACATTACAGAGGGCTTTAATGCTAAGATAGGTTTGTGTTGTGAAAATAGTTGTTTTCATTATAGTGTTAGTTACTTTTTCCTGAAATTTTCCTATTTTCACTGATTTAATTTTTTTCTTTATTCATCACCACAGAGCTGGGTAAACGAAAATTGTGTAATGTTTACAATTAATAGTCTACTATAAATGCAATACTCTTTGAATCCACGCTAAACATAATGACAAATCAAAGAACAGGAAAACTTTATGCCATATCTTATTAGCTACACTGTCTCTTTTCCACTGTCCTTCTATATATTATTTGGTATAGAAATCTATGACATTGTGTGCTTTGGGGCTGGGGGGGGGTGGGACTTGTGTGCCTTTTGTGGATACTACTGACTACCAATTCTTATTTTTAGAGGCCAAATTAGATTTTCATGATGAATGATACTTGCAAATATATCTCTGTATCTCTATTGCCTTTCAACCCTTCTAATAAGAAACTCAGGCTAAATTATTTAATACTAAAAGTAAGCAATATGTAGCAGGTGGGGAGGGAATTCAGAGAGAAGAAAATTCTCAATGAATACAAGCAGAACTCTCAAGAAAGCTAGACAGAGCATGAAGTTACCAAACTCCCACCAAACAGCAAAAAACAATCTGTCTATAAAATTTAAATTTTTTATGCAGGACATTAAATGGAGGGTTGACCAATATGGTGATATTTTAGTTACTTCTTGCCAGCACTCTCTCTCTCTCTCTCTCTCTCTCTCTCTCTCTCTCTCTCTCTCTCTCTCTCTCTCTCTCTTTCTGAATATCTTTCACCTTTCATTATAAGCTTTGGTGGAAATGATTTCCCAAACTTGACTTATAGAACATATGTTAATGAGGAAATACATAGAAAAAGAGATAAATGTGTAGTTCTATGTTTCATTAATGAATCAACCTCTCAGGAAACTAATAAGGCTGAATTTTTGAATCTGCAAGCATCACAGCAACTTCAAATCTAAATCAAATGTGCCAACAAACAGACACCCCGCAAGGATAAACAGGAGCCAGCAGCCAGTTCATATTCTTATTTATATGCAGCATAAAGATCCTGGAAAATAAGAAACCAACAGAGAAAAATCCATTAAAACCAATGTAATATCTATTGTGTAACTACCCTATAAAAAGAGTATCTTTGGGGCATTGAAATAGTATGCTTGTTGTGAAAAGAAATTCTCATCCTAGACAAGAGCAAGAGCTTAGTTTTTAGATTATGGGATTATGGGAGTAAAACAGAATGTATCAAAAGCATGAAGCTCAAAAACTTAGGGATTTAGTCTGACGCTTTTATTTACCCTAATGGTGATGTCTGCACATTATTCTCCCTCCGCCCCAAGTTCCTCTCAGCAGGGTGAAGAATTTAATTCTCCTATCTCTCTCCCCTCTCCCCTGGATCACAAATTATCTTCCCTTTATCAAAGAAGAAAAAAAATTAAATCATTTCCCCCCTTTTCATGTGATTTTGGAGTGTATATGTGTATTGTTATGCTGTATGAAACTAAAAGCAGGAAGCTGGTTTATTTTGGAGAAAGTGTTGTCCCATTTGATGCCATTCAGAAAAAGACTACTGCATTGTATTGTGATTCTCAGGGATGTGGACACTTGAAGACTGTCATTTATTAGTTTGATTTCAAGTCTCCACTTGCAGACAGGCCTCCCTAAGGGTTAGAATTCCAAGAGAAACTATGCCCTTACATAGCTCAGCTGTAACTTTTCAGCTGGAGTCCTACGTAGAGTTGTAGTGCATGGTTCTCATGAGTGCTCTGCTGAATCTGTCAGGTGTCAAATAATTTGACTACTATCCACTTTGTGTGTGTGTGTGTGTGTGTGTGTGTGTGTGTATGCACTCACCCGCGCGGGTGGGTGTGTGCACATCTGATTGATGACCATACCTGAGATCACCATGTTCTTAACATTTCAAAAATACTTACTGATGATAAATACATAACAAACTATTTTACTTATTTATTTGTTTTTATATATTTATTTTTAATTTATTTATTTGCCAGTCTTCATGAGGCTTGAATTCTGGACGGGGGGGGGGGGGGGACTGTCCCGGAGCTCCTATTTACTCAAGGCTGGTGCTCTACCACTTGAGCCACAGGGCCACTTCCATGTTTTTTTCGGTGATTTCATTGGATATAAGACTCTCATGAACTTTCCTGCTCATGCTGGTTTTGAACCACTATCTTCAGACTTAGCCTCCAGCTAAAATAGACTATTTTTATCCTAAGCAAAAGAGAATTTGTACCATCATGATAGTCAAAGTACTTTCTTTTGAAAGTGGTTTAGAAGAAATATGATGAGGGCTTCCTAAAGATCCATCTTGAAAATATAAAACTACTTTCAACTCCTACCTCAACCTGATTTTATAAGCCCATGGGAACATTCCACCCGAACACACACTAACACTCCCCTACACACACACACACACACACACACACACACACACACACACACACACACATCATGAATGTACCTCTAGGAGATACCACTCACAACATAGGGACACATATCAACTGCCCATTCTGTATTCACAAACCCTACCCCATCACATTCAGTCCCCTGATGGCCTTCAACCAGTGTGAAAAAATATTGTTTTGTTTGTGAGGTAAGGAGAGATATCCTCCATATTTCATCTTTTCCTTTGGCACATTCATATTTGTCCTGACTGAAATAAAATATGTATCTGGCTCCAGGTGAGGCTTAATATTTTCCGAGTTGGACTAGGCAGTTCAAGTCAAGTAAAATATATATTCTAAGACTAACAAAAACTATTTCTGTTTCTACTCTTGTCTTTCCTATTGCAGGGAACATATCATCACCCACATCATTATCTGCTTAGCCTCTCAAGTCAGAGAGCATGTATACATTCTCAATTTTCCCATTATCATTAATCCTCTCTCTAGATTTCTATGCATGAGCCACTAGCAAATTTTGCTATCTCTACCGCCCCCCCCAAATTACAAAAGCAAAACATTCAGTTCATCTACTTCTTCCTAGACCTCTTCCTAAAAGCCTCCTAAGTAATTTATTCCCTTGTTCTATGTAACCTTCTCTGTATTCATTTTTCATAAAGAAACAAGAGTGCTCTTTCAAAATATAAATCAGATTATGTCATCTCCCCCAATTAAATCCCAGTAGTGTCTCCTATTGCTTTTAGGATTATATATTAATTGCTACCATGTTCTTCAATGCTTTTCAAAGTCTAGCTGGTGGGATGACTTGATCTTTGACAAAAAATTAATCTTCCAATCCTTTAGAGTCTTCACAAGGTAGGCTACTTTCCCACCTGAATATCCCAAATACAAAGTGCTCATTGTTTTTGGTATGGTGTGTCTTCCCATTTATAATCAGAAATCTATGTATGTTCACTGTTTCTCTGATATTGCCTTCTCTGTTAGCTCCTTAAGTAGCAATCTTCTTTTTCTCTCAGTACTTGAGAGAAGACATTCAATCACCCTGCTCTGCCTGAAAACAGACAAGAACCTGAAAATTGAAGGCGCACAAGGAACTGTATGGGAAAGAAGAGCATTTCTAAATGGGTGAGCATGTTGAAACGGATAGCTAATTGTCAAGCAACATTGTCATCTAGGTGAAACCCAGAAAATCCAGCAGACTGGAATGAGTGATCACTTAAGCTCTGAAAGAAATGTTAATACATTTTGGAATGCATATTGCTTTAATGCACCTCCTTTAGCTCCATGTGTAAGAAAAGGGAAAACGTTACAGTCATTTAAAAAATCATGCTGTCTGGTGTAGAAAGCTTCCCTCTATGTTTTATAGGAAGACAGACAACATATGGGTGATCTAGTATGTTCTCTCTTCATCTAGAGAGAGAGAAATAATACCTGTGCATAACACATGAAAATGAAGTTTGCTCAGGAATGAAAAAGAAATTAGTTCTCTGACTAGAGATTATCTTTTCTGATAGGAGCATATCTGGACCATGAACGAATTATGCTTTTCACATCATTTTTCTTATTGTTTTTCTTTTATATATTTATATTATATATTATATACATTTATATTTTACACACACACACACACACACACACACACACACACACACACACACACACACACACCAGTCCTGGGGCTTGAATTCAAAATCTGGGCACTGTCTTTGAGCTTTTTCATTGAAGGCTGGTGATCTGCTACTTGAGCCACAGTTCTACTTCTGCTGTTTGGAAGCCGAAGCTGGCCTCAAACCTGGATCCTCAGATCTCAGCCTTCTGAGTAGCTAGGATTACAACTATGAGCCAGTGGTGTCTACCTCGATATGTATTTTATACTTAAAAACATGTGTCTGAGGAGTGACTTTCTGACATTGAGAGAGAGAGAAGGAGAAAGAGATTCATATGCTCACGAATACAGGCAAAACTATATTACTTAAAAAATAAAACACTCTTCCAGTCTCAATGTATTCTGACCAAATGAGAAACCAGATTCAAACTTGAAATGCCATGAAAACCACTTAAATCTTCCATGCAATGAATGAGTACTGGCAAGATAAAATATTGATGGATAGGTTCCTTGGTTCACTGAAATAAAGCTTTGAGATGCTAGATGAAGTCATTGCTAAAGGGCTACCCAAAGAAAAAAAATAAAACTCTGTCAAAGATTAAAGTTTTTATAAAACCCAGGAAAACTGTGATATGATAACCAAGGGGAAGGTGAAGTTCTTTCAAATGATAAATAGAAAAGTGATAATAAATTAATTGTTCTGAACTCTATGCCAGCAGGTAAAAGAGAGAAATAACCATCTAATGAGAAGTCTTAATGAGAAGTTTATTATTCCAAAAGTGGTATCAACTAATTTGAGAGTTCAGACAATAATAGAAATCAGGCTGCTTAATTTTCCTCTTACATTTTCTATATATCCTTACCTAGAACATACGTGTAAAACAGCTTCATTTCAGAGGTTAAGTGGATTGAAAGAAGACTTCAAAGTTTAACAAACCAATAATCCTTACCAGAAAGGACAGTCAGTTGGAAATCATTGTGGAATGAAGAGGACACTTCTGTATGTAGCCTACTTTTCTCCTATATGATCATTATGTGCACCTCATTTCCAGCCTCACTAACTCATTAATTCCCTTATCTTTCTATCCGTCCATCCACCCATCCTTCTGTCCACTCATTTATCCATCCATTCATCTACCCATCCATATATAATTACCCACCCAGCCATATATACCTTCCATAGTCAACACATTACAATGCCCATTTAGAAACAGAAAAATATATGGTGCACTTTTGTTGGCATAGAACTCTTAGCAATGAGGAAAGTTAATTAAAGCATAAATTAATCCACACAATTCAGTAAGTGCTATGCAGAGAAGGAATAGAGAAACTTTCACTATCATGAGGTCAAAGAAATTTTTCAATTTAAAATACATGGTGTTTATTAAAACTAGGGAAGGGAAGGGGAACATCAAAAAGGAGAGACAAAGGAAAAAAGGTTAACCAATGCCCCAGAAATATGCTGTAAATCAACTGTACAATTTGGGGAAGGGAGTAAGGTGGGAGAAAAATGAGGGAAGAGATAACAAGTTTGATAAGAACTGTACTCACTGCTTTACATATGAAAATGCAACCCCTATCTACCTCACTTTGACAATTAATTAATTAAAATACATGGCGTTAACTGAACCAGTTTGAACTGAAGATATGCATGGATGTGAGTATTTATATGTACGTGTTCATGCATATGTATATATATTTGACCAATGTATTCGTGTACATTTGCATGTATGTACTCATATGGATCCGTGTATGCACGTACTGGAATATAGATATAAGTGCCCTTTATATATATATTCTAAGCCGAGGTAACTGACTCAGAAAGTAGCCTTAAATATTCATCTAAGAATTGAAATGCAGAGTCTGAGCCTGAGGGAAAATTTATCTCAAAAGACTAGACAGAGACAGACCAAACAATGCATTACAAGCTGTGTCAAGTATATAGGTCATTCCCATGTAATTGTTTCAGTTACTTAGTGGAACGGCAAGAATGAGATCTGAGCTTCACAAAATGTCACTCTGACTACACTAACATGTTGATGAATCACAAGTGGATCTCTGACTTCCTTCTTGAATCCAGACCAGCATTTAAAAATGCCTACTGGATACCTCCCATCTAGCACTTTCAACAAACACTGCATTTTCTCCAAAATGTGTCTTTCCTATCTGTAAGCCACATCAGGGAATGATACTATGCTCAAATGATTCTTCAAACTATCTATCTTACAGTCACTTCTCTTCTTTCTCATTTCCTTCAACCATCAAGTACTGAACTGATCATCACACTTGGGCAAAGGTGTCTGCTCCTCTCCACTAAAATTTCTCTTATCTTGTTCCAAATGAGCTCTGTCTAGTATTGCCATAGCCGCTCTACACGGAGTAGTTCAGTACTTCAGAAAACTGCAATGACTCTTTCACACTTGCCATACCGTCCCCCCCCCCCACACCCCACACATTCTGTAATAGTCTTAGCATCCCGGTATAGTGAGTAGAAAAATTTCTTGACGTTTATGACTTGAACCCTTGATCAAAAACTCTTGCCATCTGAATTTCCTAGCTACCTTATCTTGATTTTTGAGATTTATTTGTTATGCTTTGCACATAGCTACCTCTCACATTTGATGAGGCAATATGAGACAAAAATCTACTAGCACAAGATTTGACTTACTGAGGCATTCCCAGATATTTACAAACTGAATTTCATTCACCTTTTCTTCATTTGTTACTGTTTTTATTTTCACCCGTCCTACAGTCTAATCTTTCATACTAAGCCCTGCTTTTTCCCTGTGGGGGTGGATGTGCATATTTGTCTAGGTGTTGCCATTGAGCATGTTTTGCTCAAGGCTAGTGTTCTACCAGTTGAGCCACAGCCCCTCTTCTGGCTTTTCATGTGGTGGTTGACTGGAGGTAAGAATCTCACAGACTTTCCCTGCCTGGGTTGGCTTCAAACTGTAATCCTCAGATCTCAGCCTCCGAGTAGCAGGAGGTGAACCTCAGGGTGAACCCAGCTGTATGTCACATTTTTAGAAAGTCTCTAGAAATATTAGATTAGGAATCTATGTTATTTTCCATCTTACATATAACCTTAAATTATCATTTAAAAGCATCTGTAAAGACCGTATTCCCAAATAAGATCATACACACAGCATTTAGGGAACTCAAATGTACCCACTAACAGGACGAGGGCTCTATTTCAGTGTAGCACTCGGGCTCAGGGTATGAGGTATATTTGTGGAAGCTGGTTGGTGTCTGTGGGACACTACTGGCAGCATGTCACCATGGGTAGCGATTGAGACAGAGGACACACTCCCAAGAATCCAGAGAGCCTAGAGAGCCACAGTCAAGCCAGACTTTAGCTTGTCTGCATCACCAAGTAGCAACTCATTCATCACCTCACCATAAGAGAAGGAAATCTCGGCATTTGTCTCCAGTCCAGAAGATAGAGAAATCGGATTCAATTCAAGGTGATTGGAGAAAAAGAGAGAAATAATAATTCTTAAACAAAACGCATCTAACAACTTCCAATTCATTCTACAAATACAAGCAGTGAAGCCACAGAAAACCACTATGCCTCAGTCCCTTTCTCCCTTGGTTATATGGCTGCTGGCTGGGATAATGGAGACAAAAGAGGAGTAATGTATGAGAAACAGCCAGCTCTTCCCTTCTTCAGATTTTAGAGAGTCATCTCTGTTATACTCTACCTGAGTATTAACCTAAATGCTTTTCTTTTTTTCACTAATTTTTTATCTGCCCCTTAGAAAACCTACTATGAAATCAAGGAATGGCGCTGCTGGTTACATGCTGGAGACATTTGAGCAATAGAACCTCTGTTTCCTTGTTTACATGAATCCTTCTCTTTTGTACAGTTTGGGTTCCATCAGAAGATTCCCTGGGAGCAATAATAACTGGTAGGCTACCATCCCAGAAATACCAGAATCATGACATGATTTAACAGAGCCACTTCTGTGCCCAAAGGTGAGGAGTTTTGTGACCCTGTTTTAGAGTGTTGAGCTCTGTGACAGGGTATTTCATGCCTTGTTTGCCATCTAAGTGACAACAATGTCATTAAGTCCCAAGGGGATTGCCTAGTCTTTCTGGTAGCCTTGACTGAATGCCCTTTATAGGACAATAGAAGTTCACTCAGAAATTAGAGGCTTCTCTGAAATTCTCCACAGAAAGCTGTTTGACCCCTATAAACAACAGGAGGACAATGTGTTAAGAAAGTGAGGCACAGGAAGTCAAAAGTTGGACATTCTCAAATGGGCTAAAGAACTAAAAAGAGACTTCTCTGAAGAGGAAATGAGAATGGCCAAAGGACACCATGAAAAAGTGTTCTACACCACTGGCCATAAAAGAAATGCAAATCAAAGCAACATTGAGATTCCACCTCACCCCAGTAAGAATGTCCATTATCAGGAAATCTAATAATAACAAATGTTGGAGGGGATGTGGTCAAAAGGGAACCCTACTACATTGCTGGTGGGAATGCAAATTTGTTCAACCCCTCTGGAAAGCAGTGGTTCCTAAGAAGGCTAAACATAGAGCTCCCCTATGACCCAGAAGCCCCACTTTTGGGCATCTACCCAAAAGTTTACAAGCAAGGCCATATTAAAGGCACCAGCAGAACTATGTTCATTGCAGTACAACTTGTTATTGCTAAAACATGGAACCAATCCAGATGCCCTTCAGTAAATGAGTGGATCAGGAAAACATGGTACATGTATACAATGGAATTCTATGCTTCTATCAGAAGGAATGATGATACTGCCCCATTCATAAGGAAATGGAAGGACTTAGAAATAAGCATACTAAGTGAAGTGACCCAGACCTAAAGAAACATAAACCCTATGGTGTCCCTCATAGGGAATAGCTAGTACATGATTAGGTTGGTCATAGCAAAAGATGAAAATAATCCAATAGCTACACCCACATGATCACATAAGATGATGCCAAGTGAAATGAATTCCACATTATAGAAACAAGTGTTATATCACTGTTGTAATTATTTGCAACATGTCATGTGAAACTGTACCTTTTTTTTCTTGTCTGTTTTATTGACTTTTTTTGTCTTTGTTTTGTTTCTCTTGCATTCCCTCCCTGTAGTTGTACCCCTCTATCACTATATCTCATTTGAGTGCCCTGGATACTGTTCATATGGGTATTAGAACTAGGAAAGGGAAAGGGAATATCAAATTTGAGAGGCAAAGGATAAAAATATTAAGCATTCCAAAAGCAATACTTGCAAAACCATTTGGTGTAAATCAACTGCACAACTCACAGGGGAAGAGGGAAAGGGGGAGGGGCAGGGGGAAGGAAATGAGGGAGGAAGTAACAAGTTGAACAAGAAATGTACTCACTGCCTTACATATGAATCTGTAACCCCTCTGTACTACACTTTGACAATACAAAGATAAAATAAAATAAAAAATAACAAAAAAGTTGCACATTCTTTTTTACAGTGATTACAAGTAGGTAGGAGAGGTAGGGGAGAGGTAGGGAAGTAGATAATGGTTTCCAGAATTCTATTAGATAAGAGTGAGTTCTATTGTTTTCAAATAATAGAATGAGGATAATTTATAATAATGTGCTGAGTATTTTATGAATAAGCAGCAAATTGAAGCTCAAAGGCCCAAAACACTAAGAAAGAACTGCTTAACGATGTTAACTATCCAAATTTGATCATTATATATTAGATATATGTATTGCATTTTCACACCATGCTCATTAAATATGTGGAAAAAAATTTCCTCCCCTGACCACCACCCCCACTGTGTGCTCATCCTGGAGATTTAATTCAGGGTCTGGTCCCTGTCCTTAGGCTTTCATGGTCAAGGCTAGTGGTCTACTATGTGAGCCACAGATTCAGTTCCAGGTTTCGTAGTGCTTAGCTGATGATAAGATTCTCACTGTACTTTCCTGCCTGGGCTATCTTCAAGCCATGTTCCTCAGGCCTCAGCCTCCTGAATAGCTAGGATTACAGGCATGAGATACCTGCTCCTGGCTGAAAAGTCTCATTTCTAATATCCAAGATCTAGTCCTACAAGCTAGAAATCAAAATATTTTCATATTGATTACAATTTTTCTTAGGTCATATTATATGAAACACACTAGATGAATAAAAAAAAATGAAAGCCAAGCAACTGAATCTTGTTTATAAGTAGCTTGAAAGAAAAATCTAGATTATAATCTCAGAAAGTACAAGTTCTCTTTGCTAGTCATAAAAATTTAGCTTAATATTTACTTGAAATTGAGTGGAAGGAAAAGATAATTTCAGACTAGTCTCCATTCTGGAAATGCCTCTCCTAGTCCTAAATGTGTTAGGTTTCTTTTTTTACAACTTTTGTTCCTTCAAACTCACACTGACTATGGGAAAGTGACTAAAACAGAGAGCGGTTTGTTTCAGGGAAAAGACTAAAGCCTCTATTCTATTGTGATTGACAGATACAGAACATTCTATGATCATAGAAGAAAATACAAATGTAAATACAGGAAAAGACAGCACACTGGAATGTACTCTTTGAGGGAAAAACCGATAGTTTCCTTCTTAATTATGATCATTCCCATTTTGTTCATGAACCCAAACACATTTTTTTCTTTGGAAGACTATAAACCCTATTTCAGCTATTCCCTTGAAAAAAGCTATTCTTTTCAAATCCCCATCACACTCCAAATCTCAAATACCTTTAACTTTATAAAAAAATATCAGTGATGGTCAATCTTTCACTAGTTAGATAAGCTAAGTAATATAATGAGTTACTAGCTACCTTGTATAACTGATAAATACTTATATTTATCCAATGCACACAAATCAATATTTATCTATAGGCTATTTTTTCTAAATTCACCTACAGTGTGTGAGGGGTTAAAATATCATTTTTTATAATAGTTATGCTTTTTCATGTCTCAAGAAACTCAGGGCTTCCACAAAAGCAAACATAAAATATACTTTTCATGTAAATCTAGAATTGTATATGATCTTAAAAAATACAGCAATCTTCCACCTAGGAAAACTTAAAAAAATAACTTTAGATTGTCCATATCATTTTCAGGTTAGATTCCCTTATATAAATATATATTTTGCCCTAGATTTTCTATCAAGTTGTCTTTTTTCCCCCTGTATGTTGTAGGGCTTGAACTCAGGGCCTGGGCGCTGTCCGTGAGCTCTTAGGCTCAAGGCTGGTGCTCTACTGTTTGAGCAACAACACCACTTTTGCCATACATTTTCAATGACCTGGGACCATTTATACCTGTTGACATGCCAGAACTAGTTATGACTCACCCTTTAGCAGTCAGAAATGTCTTGATGCAGATTATAATAACATGCATGGTCAGCCTACTATTAGAAGATGTTTTTGGCTACTTCTCTGTTTATACTTTTCCATAGGACTTTCCTACATTTCCTCAAGCCTTTTCGTCTTACTGCTATGAGGAAATCAGAGTCCAGAGTAGAATTCTACAAAGAAATAATATAGTTATTAGGAATATCTCTGAGCCAGGAATTGGTGGTTCATGTCTGTAATACTAGCTAGTCAGGAGGCTGAGATCTGAGGACTGTGGTTCAAAGCCAGCCAGGGAGGCAAAGTTCAAGGCTCTTATCATGAAAAAACCAGCAAAAAGCCAAAGATCTGGCTCATGGGGAGTGCTAGCCTTGAACAAAATGGCAAGGCTCCACATTTAAGCCCCAGTACTGGCACATGTGCGCACACACACACACACACACACACACACACACACACACACGTCTCTGGGACAGCAAACTAATCTGCCTAGATAACACTTGCAAACAATACAGAAAAGACCTGTAAACCCACCCATGATTCTATCCATAGAAAACACTATTTAATTGTGCAATTACTTTCTTCTCTTCTTTATCTGTTAATCAATTGAATTTTGATTTTGGTCTGGAATTATGACCAACGGCCAATTCAGTGCTTAGGAAGATGGGCCAGCCTCAGGAGAGGCACCCTGATGGCCTATCCTAATGCATTTTTAACTGCAGCTGGATGATTTGGGGGTAACTACAGAAGTAAGGGTTTAGGGGTAACTGTCCTAGACCAGTTTTGTCCAATGATATACTAAAAGAACACTTGTAAGGGTTAGGATATAGAGGGCTGGTGGTTTCTGACAAGAAGAGAAATACATGAAAAAAAAAAAAACCCAAAACAATGTTTCTTCCTGGTCTTGGAGTGGCATGTTATGAAGGTGTCTGTGGTGCTTGCAGTCTTTTTTATTTTATAGGTGGTCAGGAATGTCAGTGATTCACTGCTAAACACACTCTTACATATTTCCCATTCCAATCAGTGCTGTGGCATCTAGAACTCTCAATGGAGAATTAAAAAAACAAAACAACTCAGCAGCTCTGAACACATCAGACACCTTCTACTTGAATTAAATAGAACTAAGTTAATTTAGTGAAAGGAGCTAAATTGGCCAGACTCAGGAACATTACAAGAGAAGTATGGTGGGGTGAGAATGTGTGGGAAGATACAGCCAGAGCCAGAACGACACTGAGACCATGAGCTTAGGAAACCACCCAATGAAAAAGAAAATAATACTCCCCTATCGCCAAGAGATGATGCACACATCTGCTAATTAGAGAAGAAAACGTAGTGCGCCTGAAAATAAAATGAAACGGCTAAGCAAATGGTATTTTTTTTTTATACAAAGCACATGCAGTAAGGCATGTAACTTTTTAAGGAGTTAGAGAACAAATTTCAAAAAAGATATTGCATTTTCATATAAAAAACTGGAGTAATTGAGATCGCTCTCGTATTTCAGCTAAGACAAAGTGCACCCAGAGCTGTGTGACCGTCAACACTTCAATTCAATAGTCATAAAGTTATTTTCAGTCCTAGCTAAAGTGAGCTCGTAGGCTGTCTTCTTCCTCCCAGATGACTTTGCCAAGGGCTCATTATTCTGGTTCGTTCTCCCATGTGAGTTTAGATAGTGGCCCAGGGCAGATCTCCAGAGGTGGAAGGCATTAAAGAACAACTGGTCGAGCTAACCCTTCCTGAGAGGCAGCTGTATGAGAGTTATGTAAACTCAAACAACTTGCTGAGCACTGGTAAAGAACTTGTGTGTGGATCTTTTGTTTGATCTTCATGGAGAAGCTTTGCAGCCTAACTGTTGGGATTTTTGTACACCATTTCTGACAAGGAGCACAAACTTTAAAAAGCTTAAGTATTAGAACCATGGTAATTATTGCATTGAATAGCAAGAATATTTTATGTGTGTATGTGTCATAGATATGTATATATATGTATATATATGACCCATATATACATGCAGAAATACAAAAGCTTCATCTCCTACAGTAAAAGAAGAATATAGTGATATAATTAGATTTTGAGGTGATAACTAGCTCTTCTTTACTTTGTTTATTTCCTCTTTTTTTCTCCCTCTCTCCTTCCTTTCCTCCCTCCCTCCCTCCCTTCCTTCCTTCTTTTCCTACCTTTTTTCCTTCTACCATCCCTGCCTCCCTTCCTTCCTCCTTCCCTCCTCATCATCTCCCAACCACCAGGGGGAAGGCAGCTTTGACTCGGCACATAATCTCCACAAACATGGTCTAAACCCCATCACTTACCATAGGTGACAGGGCAAGCAAGTATAGACTGAACTCTGAAACAATGTGCTAAAATGTCCCTCCTTATAAGTTGAGTATCTCAGATTTTGTCACACCAACAGAAAGGTGACTAGCACCAAAATGTAGTGTGTGGTTGATTCATTTCTGGTACACCCATTGAATACCATTTAGGAAATTGGAGGAAAGAAAAATATATAAGACTCACAAATTCTAGCTTAGAAATGCTGTTGGTTCATGTGGTTCAGCCACAAATTCCTCCTGTACTGTTTTTTGTTTTTGCTTTTTGTTTGTTTGCTTGGTTTTTGCCTCGTCCTTTTGGACTTTATATTACTCAACCACATCCACATAGTCTTAAGTACATTTCTGAAGTTCAATGTAAATCCGTAATTTTCACCATGATGCTTCACTGTATACCCCAAAAGCACTGGGTTGGCCATGATCATCATTAGAAACCAGGCATAAAATAAACTATTTTTCTATGCCTTTTTTAAAAAACAATTTTTGGAAGGGGGAAGTGCTGGTCCTATGCCTGGCAGGGCTTGAACTCAGGGCCTGGGTGTTAGCCCTGAGCTTATTTCCTCAAGGATAGAGTGCTACCACATGAGCCATAGTTTCACTTCCTGCCTTTGTTGTTTGGTGGTGGTGGTGGTAGTGAACTGTAAAGTCTCATAGACTTTCTTGCCTGGGCTGGTTCGAATGGCAATTTTCAGATCTCAGCCTCTTGAGTAGTTTAGGATTACAGGTGTGAGCCACTGGTACCCAGAAAGGCTTTTTAGATAATAGCAGCAACAGCCATACCTTTTGAACAAGACTTGGGAGGTCAGATTAGCTCTGTTTCTGATAGCCCATCATCCCTTGTTTCTCCAATGGCAGGATTTCTAGAAGACCTTGATCTCTGTTTAACCTATTCTAAGGCCAGCTATTGATGATCACAGGTTCTACTCAAGAGGCTTTGGGATTTGACAAAATGTGTAGAAACCTTTCAATGGTCAACAGATATGTCAGGATTGAAGGAATTTCAGACATGGAAGAAGCTGAAAAAGATCATTGTGACCAGGGAGGTACTTGGACTGAAAGGAGATTAAGATATATTAGACTGGCAGAGGCGTGTGCACGTAGCAGTGGACATGTGGCTTCAGGAGTCTGGAGCAAGCAGCAGGATTGATAAACTGATTCACCGCAAGATTACAGGTGACAGTGTGGGCTAGGTAGACAATATGTTGCCCCATTATTTTCATAATCACAGTACTGTACAGTTCTAGAGATAAAGAGCCATGGTTGGGCAAAATTAGTGCATACACTGACATAGCACAAATAACAGGAAAATCATTAACTGCATACCAGTTGTCACTAATTTTTTCATTACTTGAAAGTAAGAGAGGAAGACAGAAGTTTTCAGAGGCAAAGAGAAAGAATACAAACGAGAAGCAAAAAGACGCTGAACATCTAGCTACCAGGTAAAAAGAATCAAACTAAATTTCTGGGATCCAGAACAAGTAGTACCTTTTGCTTATCCAAATGTACATAAATTTTTACAACAAAATTTCTATGTAGAAGGTGTGGTGGCACACATCTAAATCTTGGCACTCAAAAAGAAGGTGGAAACAAGAGGATTGTGAGTTTGAGGCCAGCCAGATTTACATAGCAAGACTTTCTCAAAAGGAAAAAAAAAATCATATATAGTCTCTCAGAGATTATTCCCACATTCCAAAGGGAACCATCAGCAGGAAATAAGGAAACATTTCTCCTAAGCTATTAGGGAGAAAGCATCAAAAGCATTGACAACTTCAAAAAGCATAAAAGCTGTCGAAAAAATAATACAAATAGAACCTTCCAAAGGTTCCCATGGAGATATATACACAACTTTGGAGAAAAGTCTATATTGAGCAAAAGGCTTTTTTCCCCCTCTAACATCTCTCTTCACAAACTCATATGCTTAATTTTTTATCTTTTTTGTGTGTATGTATGTACACATGGGCATAAATTCATAGTCAAAGCACTCTCCTCTAACCTACGTTGCTTAAGTATGGCACTCTACCACTTGAACCACACCCCCATTTATGGCTTTTTACTGAGATGAGAGTCTCTCAGTTTTATCTGCCTGAGCTGGCTTTGAATTGCAATCCTTAGATCTCACCCTCCAAAGTAGCTAGCATCACAGGTATGATTCATCAGCGCCCAGCCTGCTCATTTTTATCTAAAACATAGGCTGGTATAAAGTGTGTGGGTAATAAATGGACACTTATTAAATTATGAAGGTGTGAATGCATGCACAAATGAATGAACCCCTTGATAGCTAAGCAGGATCTGTACATGCTTATCACCTACAATTTAGCTTATTTTAAATGACAAATTTGATTTATAAGAAGGAAAAAGCATACCTAACTTAGACCTAAACCTGTAACTATATTTTACAGAACATGAAGGAAAGAAAGAAATTCTGGATTCAAATGCTAAATAAAAACAATCATTTATAATGGCCTATAGTGGCAGACAGTTGAATTGATAAGAATCTGACTGTAGCAATCAAAGCCCCTACCACTACCAAGAGGAAGAAAATCAAGCAGGAACAAATTTGCTGTCTCAGTAGAAGTAATCAGGAAAGGCAGCCACATTAGCATAAAGTATGGCAGCCAGGAATTACGACTACTCCTAATCTCTCAATGCTCAGGAGTTCAGTTACATGCAGCAAAATGACCTGTCCACTTTGATGCATTGGTAATTTTTCCCATTTCCCATAAACACTCTTGCTCACACACATACACACACCACCACCATCTCTGCAGAAACAAAACTGATGAGTTTAAAAAAAAGGAGTCTTAATCACAAGCACACATGCATTCCGAGGACTTTAAACAGAATGTAGTATAGCATTTTAAAAGAAAAAAAACTAAAAAGAAATCTGAATTTCCTACCTAAGAGCTGGTGGATTAACTGGTTGAGGGTTGAAATTTTTGAAAGCCTCATTTTTAACCTGCCCTAGGTACACGATCTTTTCTTTCTTTGGGCTCTGGCCTAGTACATTTCCTCTTACCATCTGCTTTCCAGAGGGACTTTCCTGAGGCCCAAATTCAAGAACTAACCATTAAGGTATATAAAACTATATTTTTCTAGTGGGTATTAACTGTGTATTTGAAAACAAAGATCTCAGACCTCTCTTAAAAGCTTAACAGTGGCAAAGTCAAAACCCAACAAATAAACACCAAGAAACAGGTACTTGCAAGAAGTGGGAGGGATTGGACAGGGGAGAGGGGTGGACTAATGAAGAGAAGTAGGGATGAATGCAGTTAAGAATTCAATGGAAGCTGGCAGCTCATGTCTATAATCCTAGCTACTCTGAAAGACTGAGATTTGAAAATCATGGTTCAAAGCCAACCTGGTCAGAAAAATCCACAAGACTGTTATTTCCAATTAACTACTAGAAAACTGCAAGTAGTGCTGTGGGCTCAACGTGGCAGAGCACTAGCTTTGAGCAAAAAGAGCTCAGGTACAGAGCCCAGGCTCTGAGTACAAGCCATGCAACTGAAAAGATAAATAAATACAAATAAATAACTCAATGGATATTCTACCAAAAGATGTTAAAGAAAGGGCTGGGATGGGTGGCAGGGGCAGGTGAGAATGTTGAAAAGGAAGACACTGATCAAGGTGCATTGTATTCATAAACTGCTTTGTTAAATAGCAACTCCTTTGTACAATTACTTAAAGGTAATTAAGAAAATCTTTAATAAAAACTCATTTAAAAAACAACATCACATTTTTTTGTATGTGTATTCCAGTACTGGGGCTTGAATTTAGGGCCTAGATGCTGTTTCTTAGCATTTTCCATAAAAACCTGGCACTATCACTTGAGCCCTAGCTCCACCTTCCTGCTTTTTGATAGATAATTGATAATAAGCATGTCTCAGACTTTTCTCCCAGGCTGGCTTTGAACTGTGATCCTCAGATCTCAGGTTCCTGAGCAACTAGGATTATGGTCATGAATCACCACCGCTCAGCTCACACCTGAACCTTTAAAGGGGGAGAACACACAGATGTTGAAGGATTATTTGTTCAGAGATCCTAACCCTTAAGAACTTTATCAATGAACAGGATGAAGTTAGAATTGTATAACGTTTGCAAAGAGTAAGTTTGGCAGACAGAAAGGCTGGCAAGTGGAAGAAGAGTCACGGATTCCACTGTGACACAGTCACATTTACTGTCCCCAAACTGCATATTCTTACCAAGAATTCTCTTAAAAATGCATGCACATCATCTTTAATCTGAATATAGCTACTTTTAACAAAAATGAATGCTTATTCTTTGGGCTCTTTGCTTTGGAACAGCACTATAAAGCAAAAATAAAATCAAACAAACAAAAAAAAAACCAACAACAAAACAGAAAAAAGAAAAAGAAGCCCAAACAGAAGATTTGGCTTAAAAGCAAGTCCAAGAATAAGAGCAATGACAGTTGTGTTAGTCCACTAAGGGCTTTGCTATAGCATCTTGTTGAGGATACTGGTTCAGTCATTCCATTACAGCACTATCTCCCATTCTCTCCAGAAGAGATCAGAACACACCAAGTCTTGACCCCTGGTCTCCTTTCCCCTGTCTTTACCCATTGACTGACCTCTTACAATCTGTTATTTCTCTCCTCTGCCCTAAGAAGACAAAACCAAGCCAGGGGCATTAAACAAGGAAACTTCTGATAATTGCATTTTGGGAGGTTGAGTCCCCCGATGCTTTAGTATAATCTTTATTTCACCACCACCACCACCACCACTACCACTATTTGAGAGGGAAAGGAAAAAGAAGAAAAAGAAAAAAAAAAGTCAATCAGAATGATAGATGATGCGTCAGTTCTGAAATAAAGGCCAGTCATGTAGAAAATAGACCAGGCACTATACTCTGAGTCCAAAAGATCGAGGAAGTAAGCTCCAGCCTTGAGTGTAATTATCTCTTAAAAAAAATGAAAAACACACACACACACACACACACACACACGTATAACCCTCAGAGTCAGATATCCATCTAACCTCTGCAGCACACGCATTCAGCTTTTCAATGTCAGAGTTAACTGCAATGTCCATCATTTGTACAACTTCCCAGTTACCAAACTTAACGTCAGGGCTTAAAAGCAACTGAATGATCTTGCCCACCAGTTGCAAAACATGACTCAAGAAATTATGTTCACTGCCTAAGTCCCAAGACTACTCCTCTGAGTAAAGCCTTCATCATCTCTCACCCTATACCCCCAACAGCCTATTGTAATGACTTCTTGGTTCCTTTCCATCTGTTCTTCAGTTTTTAAATAAGCTTTTAGGATAAACCCCATTTGTTTCTCAAAATTCCTCAGTTGTGCCCCAAAACTTCAGAACATAGCTTAAACTTCTTTTTCTTCTTTCTGTCCCAGTACTAGGGCTTGAACTCAGGGCCTGGGCACTGTCCCCTAAGATTTTCTGCTTGAGGGTAGTGCTCTTCCACTTAAACCACACCTCCACTTCCAGCTTTTTGGTGGTTCATTGGAGCTAAGAGGACTTTGGTAGACTTTCCTGCCCAGCCACTTTGAATAGTGATCCTCAGATCTCAGCCTTCTGAGTAGCTAGGATTACAGGTGTGAGCTACTGGCTGGCAGCCAAATTAGTTCGAAATCTTTTATGAGGTACTCAGGCAAACAAGACGTGTCCTGTTTATATCTGTGGACATCAATTGCTCCACACTGCCAACCTCTCACCCTTGGACTTTGGCACATGGCTTCCTTTTCCTTAGCACACTCTTACTCCATACCTTTGCTCATGTTGCTAATTTGTAAGCATCCTAAAATATTTACATTAGATGTCTTATTGTCTGGGAAGCTTTCCCTAACCCAAACGTATGTTTCAGAAGTTTCTACGGTAGGCTATAAAATACATTTCTCACACTCTGGCAAATTCTTATGTCCCTGTCTGTATCTCTTCATTGATCGGTTAAGTCCTTCAGCAATTAATAGACCATGTCTATTTGTTTCATATGTCTATGTTCCGTGTCTGCCCTACGGCTAATGGTTAATAAATACTGGTTTAGAATTAATAAATGTGTGCAAATGAGAAGGTGAATCTAGATGACACATTCTAGGTGTCTGGGCATAACATAATCTTTTGCCCCCCAGGCTCTGTACAACTAAATGCAAGCAGAGTTAGGCAGAGTTAGTTCCGAAAATAACAAGGTAGAGATTCAGCCAGACAGGCCCTTTGGGGAAAAGTAACTTATTTTATTATTATAAATCTGAGAGGAAGGATGCCCCAAAGTCTGAGACTATGCAACTCAGTATCTACGCCTTCATGGTGCTCATTTAACCATACAGCCATGCTGCATGCTAGGGCTGAAACCAGTTTGCTAATTTCAGTCATCTCTTATTCTCTTCAATCTAGATGCATATACTGAAAAGGGAGTTTAAAAAAAACAAAAAGAAAACAAACCTTCAAATTCTATCTTTGACTTTAAATAGCAGCAGTATATTTCTACTGGCAGAAATGTCCAGGACATGTATCTTTTATACAATCTATTCCTGAAACATTTGTATGTGTGTGTATGCACACACACACACACACACACACACACACACACTCCTGCTTAAAAAGGTTTAGAAATCTGCACACTGAAATACCACCAGTGGAATTTTCTCTTGATATTCTTCAGAATATTTTGAGATCATTTTCATTAGCATGAAATAATCTAGTGATTAAAAACAAAGAGAGAGAGAAAGAGAGATCATCTTAGATCTCTAGTTCTGCAGAAAAATATAGTTCTGTGCCTTCATATTAAGCTAAGATCTCGTTCCAAATGGATTCTTATATATTAGAAGTGGCAGCCATACTGTGGTACACATCATACATTTTCACAGCTTTAATTTCATCTCAAACTGGCTGTAGAATTATTTCTTTAAAATATCCTCTTTACGACAGAGGCTATTTTTAGAAATGAAAAAATAAGGAAATGCTACTAATTTGTTAGCTTGTATATTTCTTCTTAAAAGAAAACTATCATTGCTTAAGGCCATTGGAGAAAACCATATTCATTTCCAACAGTTTTGCTTTAGTTTCACTTCAAGTGATCGAAGACCTCCAACAGAAACAGAAACAGAACAAAAAGGGACAGATGAAGAAAAAGATGAACTTAGAATGAGATTTTTCCCTGAGGTTTTCCTATTTGGTATGGGGAGCCACCTTACTTTAGAAAGTGCAATTGCACAGGTTTGGGGAGAAGCCTTAAGTCCTGACTCAGGACTCCTGGGGCACTAACTAGGTCTTTAAGATCACACATCACCTGGCTATAATTACCGTGACATCATCACCCACTGACTCTGACAATCATCTTCATAGTAATACCCTTACATGGGCAGAACACTCTGATTGTATAAGCTACAACCTAGAACACCTGGGACAAAGTGCCCGGTGGGGAGCCTCTCAGATAAGCCACTTGATTTCTTAATCCTTCTGTCCTTCTGTCAAATCAGCTGGAAATCCACACCAGGAGAAGGGGTGTGAAAACCTCCTGAAGAATTGAAGGCTGAATCAGAGCCAACTGCAACTTATATTTCAGTTACAAAGTGCTGCTGTTATTATTCATTCTTTTTGCTTTTCATATTCAGGTAAAAAGTATATGGATAGAAAGGAAGATACGGTAGGGGGCTTTTCATTACTTATTGGATTAATGTAAACTTCTAAACATTTGGACCCATGTACAATAGACCCTTAGCTTTCTTCCATCTTTTTATGACCATTTTTTTTGTGTCAAATAACAGCTATGAACCAGAAAATGAGCTTTGTGCTTTTGTAATATTTAGTGAACCCAGATATAAGAACAATGCTGATCAATCTGGAATTTACTTTGGGGTAAGTCAGGGAGAATGAAGTCCTTTTTCCTTTCTGAGAGGAAATGCAGTCATACACAACTTGGTTGTATGTTCTCTGTTGTTCCAAACCGCAAGACTTGAGTACTCTTTTTTTCTTCTTGAGTACTCTTTATTTCTAAATCTTAGGCTTTAGGATGTTGCTAAAATTTCCAGGATTTAAACGTCAGAAAACAACCTGTCAGTTTCCACAACAGGCTTTGTTTTCTTCAAATACCAGCTATGCCCGGGTCCCATGTGCAACAGGCATGAGTCCTTATTACCTGTTATGCAATGTGGTGGATGAAGCCTATTTCCGAAAAAGGCCACAAGGCTTGGACTTCCTTCTTCTGGCACATAGTAGAGAGTTGGGAAAGAAGCCTATTGAATAGTGAATGTACCGGCAAGAAAAGACCATGGGAAAACAAGGGACAGTGAGTAGCAGTAAGATATGGGGTCATAGGGACAGTGGAAGTAGGCAGGGAGAACGGAGGAAGACAGAGCCGTGTGGGACAAGGTGAAAAGTGAAAGAGGTGGCTCTGGTAATTGAATGGGTAAAACAGGTGTATAAAGCAAAGGAAAAAAAGAAGAGGATAGAGACCCAGAACTTCATGTAATCAGAAGTGTGTGAGAATCTTTGAAAGGAACAGAAGTTGTCTTACATAAGAGTTGCTATGGTAGCCAGAGTAATATCCTTTTATCAAAAAAAAAAAAAAAAAGAGCAATATACTAAATGCCCATTGCTAGGTGAAAAACTCTCTCAAACACCCAAACATTGAAAGACTGGTATTCATGCAGTGGGACTATTGGAAAGTGGTGAAACTTCTAGAGGATGGGCCTTAGGAAATGAAGACAGGGCTGTGGGGGCTGTCCTTTTAGGAGATACTGGGACCTGGCTCCTCCTTTCCCCTCTCTTTATTTCCTGACTGTCATGAGGTAAACAGCTTCCTCTTTGTGTACTCTAGTAATGAGGTGCTGCCTTGACCCAAAAGCAATGGGGCCAACCCACCATAGGCTTAAATATCTCCAAACCTATGGGCCAAACAAAACCATGAGCTTTTCTTTTTCTTAAGCTAATTATCTTGGGCATTTTGTTAGTAAGAGAAAGCTCACTAACAAACCTGGAAATCATCTCTTGCTGTAAAAACTCAAAAAAGCATACACATTCAAAATCCTTCATCGCCATTTTATATTGTCTGGGAAGCAATTAGCTGGAAGTCTAAAGGGAATTTTTCAGTATATACATACACACACATATACATATATGCATATACACATGTATGTATATGTACACACAAACATATATTTATAATATTACTGTATTTAATTAGAATAAGGGATATCAGTCCTTAGCTAAATTTTCTTGATACCTAAAAGGGAGGTTTTTCTAAAGTTATTCTGTCAGTCCTCCAAAAAACTGTTTTTGTGGATTGATACTCCCTGACATATCAAAAGGAGGGTGACATGATCAGCAAAGAAATCCAAAATATCTTAGTTCAGACACTTTACTTAAAGAATTGCTTGTATATAATTCCTACAATTACTTAAACACAAACATAGTATAACATTCCCACTTGTTTTCTGCCTCTGATAGAGAAGTAACATCATGATCTTAATTCAGGTCAAATAAAAGTCCTTAGAACAGGACAAGGGATCTGATGAGGTTAAATAATTCCCTCCAGGGAGTTTTCTGTGTGCCTTTCAAGTCTCTGACTGGCACAGAAAATGTACAGAAGAGGAAAAGATCATGACTGCTCTCTGCACGAGTCTGAGGGTGTGAATGAAAAATTCTTCAGTCATCATCTCCATGGTGGGAAAGAAAAATCTGATTTTAGTAACATTTTGCCATGCGCAAGAGTTATTTTCTAAAAAAGTTTCTAAGCTTGTCAAAATATTCCTAGGTGTGAGTTTAGTGGGTTGGCTTGGTTGTGTGTGTGTGTGTGTGTGTGTGTGTGTGAGAGAGAGAGAGAGAGAGAGAGAGAGAGAGAAATTGAAGAGGCAGAAAGTAAAGAGCAAGCATTCACAACTACATTTGGCTTTTCCTTTCATGTAGGAAATAATTACTGAATAAAAAGAGAGAAAAATCCCTTCCTGTAGAAATGGTGTTCCTCTGTTTTCATTTATGATTCTGTTCTCTTTGAATTATTTTTTGAATTCCTTATCTCTGATTACTTGATTTCTTCTTCTTATCCTTGGAAACTCAAAGCCAACAGCCATTGTACCAAAATATCTTCCCCACTCAACTAAGTTTCTTAGAAACTCAAAGCAGTTGTTTTTGATTCATTTGATATTAAAATTGTTAGTGTTATGCTGGTCAACAAAATTATTCTTTTTCCTATAAGAATATTAATGTTCAGTCCTCTGAAGCTGAGCAAGTGAAAAGATCAGGAGGATTATAATACACATCAAATTTGGAAAGCATTGGGGCTGGGAATATGGCCTAGTGGCAAGAGTGCTTGCCTCCTATACATGAAGCCCTGGGTTCGATTCCTCAGCACCACATATATAGAATATGCTTCAAGTGGTAGAGTGCTAGCCTTGAGCAAAAAAGAAGCCAGGGACAGTGCTCAGGCCCTGAGTTCAAGGCCCAGGACTGGTGAAAAAAAATTGGAAAAGATTAAATTGCTCTTCTCCTTTCCATCAATATCAAATCACTAGGCCATGTTCCTGGTGGTGATCCCTGTACTATGTTGTCATGTTTACTTGGCTGGTTTCATAGACCCATCAATAGAAAGGTCAGTTACATGAAATGTCCTTTACATTCAAAATTTTACTGAGACTACTAAGAATTACATAGAAGAGGTATCCATTATAAATAAACAGCCCTATCACCATTTAAGCTACCTTCTTTCTAAATACCCATCCTTTGGCAGGAAGGCACTTTTTCAGCAAGGCACATAGAAAAGACCAGACACAACAAAGAAAAATCAAGGAATAGAAAAAATTAGTACAGTGTTTTGTTTTTTTTTGTTTTGTTTTTTTAAACTGTGTTTGCTTTCAAATGAGCATCCCTTTCACAGGGACCATATCTAGGAAACTATTAAGAGACTTCTTGTTTTCAACCCAAATCTTGGGACAAATGTAACAAATTTCTTTTCTGGAAAGAGTACCAATATTTACAGCAAAAATATTTAAGAACATATTTGTAATATCCTCATGGATATATCAGGACTTTATGAAATGACACTCTCCTAATGGTACTTAAAGCTTTGCTGTAAACCTTCTAGATGAACTGGAATAATACATATTTCTGACTGCAACCAAGCTGAAGAGAGGGATGATATTTTACCATCTTTAGTAGGAGCCAAGTAACAGACTCCTATATCTCCTGGACTTCAGGTCACCCTATGTTAGGCTGGTTTTTCAGGGAAGTTGTTAGTTGAAGATGTTAGAATAAAAGAGGCTCAAGCAATTTTTTGTAAAAAGTTGGAAGCTGAGGCCCTGCAAACTTTATATGGTTAAAGCCGAAGATCTGAAACACTCCAGCAGAATTGGCAGAGGTGGGCACAGTATCTGAAAATGCTTTTCTCCTTGACCTATCAGGCATCATTACTTCCCAAATAACAAGGGAAAAGTCTGCCTTGTTCCGGAGGGGATTCACCATTTCATTTCAAGTGCAGTTAGCCCTGAGCAATTTCTAGTTATTCTGACATTGCTCCAAACTCACCAACTACTTGTGTAGCTTTCAGCCGAAAATGGCTGGTTGTTATTCTCAAACACATAGGTGGTCTAACAGTTCACATTCTTCTCAAGGGCAGCTGAAAGCATCTTCTTATCTTTTCTCTAGAGGACGCTTTTCAAGGAAGCACTCAAAAATAAAATTTCTTAGAAGGCTAGCAGTGAACTGATACTTCTTGCTCAAAGAAAAGTGTGTACACTTCTTTAGTAGAAGATGGTAGGGTCAAGTACAGGGGCCCACAATGGAACCTCAAGAACTCAGTAGGCGTTAGAGATCAGATGGAACATGGTTAAAGGCTAGCCTGGGGAAAAAAGTTTGCAAGACCCATGTGGTGATTTATACCTGTAATCCCAAGTAAGCAAGTGTCATTAGAAGGCTTATTGTTTGAAGCAAAAATTCAAGGCACTATCTAAAAAGTAACAAATCAGTAAACAAGAAAAATAACAAATACAATAAAATAATTTGATAAAGCTATGAAGAAAAAGAGAGCATTGGTTTTGATTGGGTTAAATCAGAATTCAAAATATCTAGGCTTCCTATGAAAACAGGTGGAACTAGATGTTTTCCCTTAACTATTTTAATTGAATACTTCTTCCTCTTTACCAAGAAGGAAATATTCTTTCTTCTGGCTCGACTTAAATGTCAATAAAAAGAGGTGACACCTTCACTATCTGTATCTGGTACATTACTTCCATGTTCTCACAGGGCATTAGTCATAAAAAATTGCACAAATTGACAAATTATTGTCATAAAATGTGTTACCTTCTCTAGAATTTTTTTCCAGGAAGATATACAAATACTTCCTCATCTAAACTTGTATGGCCAACTTATATAATTAAAGTCCACTTCTTTCTCAATTCCTATTCAAGTTTTCAAAACTTTTTTTTTATTTTTAATTAAAATTTTATTGTAAAGATGATGTACAGAGGAGTTACACTTACATAAGTAAGGTAATGAGTACATTTCTTTTTGAACAGTGTTACTCCCTCCCTTATTTTCTCCCACTTCCAGACTTTGCTTCCCCAAAGTTTTGGAGTTCATTTCCAGTGTAGTGTCTAGTGAGTATCACTGTTGAATTGGTTCACTCTTTGCCCACTATTTCTGATTCACCTTCCCTTTCCCAAATCAGACAAATTTACACAGGACAAGGGGTACAGAAATAAAAATAAGTGACAACAGGAAATAAAGCAAAGGGAGGAAAAAGAAAGCAAAAAGAAATAACTGCAAACAGTAAAATTTTAAAAACCCTCTTGTTTCCATTTCTTGGAGTTCATTTCAATTAGCATCATTTTATATGGTTATATGCCCATAGCTATTGAGTCATTGTGATCCTCTGCTAAGAATATCCTAGACATACCCTAATAATTACAAATGAGGGAAATCATGAAACCCATGTTTCTTTGGGTCTGGTTTACTTTTGGTCTTACTTATTTTATTTAATTTTTTCCAAGTCTTTCCATTTCCCTACAAATGAGGTAATGTCATTCTTTCTGATGGAAGCACAGAATTCTTTTGTGGTGAGAATGTAAACCTGTTCAACCACTCTGGAAAGCAGTACGAAGGTTTCTCAAAAGACTAAACTTAGACTTTCTCTATAACCCCAAAATCTCACTCTTGGGAATTTATGCAAATGATCACAAGGCCACACTAAAGCTACCAGAACAATCATGTTCATTGCAGCGGTATTTTACCATAGCTAAGATATGAAATCAACCCACATATACCTCAGTAGATGAATGGATCAAGAAAATGTGTGATAGATAGATATCATATAACACACACACACACACAATTATAAAATGGAATTCAAAACCTTTTTTACATTCATAAACTCAACGAGAGATCTTTCATCTTCAGGGAGATGATGTATTCCATTTTTCATATAGAAGTCCAAACTTTGTGTGTGTGTGCTAGTCCTGGGGCTTGAACTCAGGGCCTGAGCACTGTCCCTGGCTTCTTTTTTGCTCAAGGCTAGCACTGTACCACTTGAATCACAGCACCACTTCTGGCCTTTCTGTATATATGTGGTGCTGAGGAATCAAACCCAGGACTTCATGCATACAAGGCGAGCACTTTACCACTAGGCCATCAACATGCCATGTAAAACCGTAGCTTCTATTGTTGATGATCCTCTTGTATCCCCTTCCTGTGGTTTTCCCCATGCTATCACTTTATCTCATCTGAGTACCCTGGATACTTCATATACTGGTATTCAAACTCAGGAAGTGAAAGGGAATATCAAAACCAAGAGACAAAGGATGAAAAGCCAAACGACTACAAAAGCAATACTTGCAAAACTATTTGGTGTAAACCAACTGAACAACTCATGGTGGGGGGAGGGAAAGGGGAAGGAGGAGGGGGGAATAAGGGAGGAGGTAACAAACAGTACAAGAAATGTACCTAAGGCCTAACGTATGAAACTGTAACCTCTCTGTACATCACTTTGACAATAAATAAATAAAAAAAATTAAAAAAGAAGTCCAAACTTGTTTTAATATACTTTTTTCATTTTGTTGTTAAATATTATTTTTACATTAATTAGACAAACAAAAGGAAGCATTGATTCTAAATTATCTCTGTAAGTCTTTGAAAGTTACAGAAAAGCTTTCATCTTACACCTGTTCTTAAGTGCTGACATTATAACGTCTAACTGAAATTTCTCTCAGATCAGTGCAAAGTGGTCCACTAGTCAACTGAGTAAGATGGTTTCCATGTTCCCTATGAAAGTTTATAACTCTACCATTTTCACTTTCAATGTAAAATGGGAGAAATATTTCAAGATGGAATGCTCTTTTAGCATTCCCATGTGAATAGTTTCTATAACGTAGAGGTTATAAAAGTAAAATCTTCTACTGATTCCTGCTATCCTAGCTACTTAGAAGGCTGAAGTCTTGGAAGATAGAGGTTCAAAGTCAGTCCAGTCAGAAAAATCTATAGGTTCCCATCACCAAATAACCAATAAAAAGAAAGACTAGGTATAAGGGTCCAGTGGTGGAGTACCAGTCATCAGCAATCAAGCCAAGGGAGAGCATGAGGACTTAAGTTCAAGCCACAGTACCTGGACAAAAATAAATAGCTACTTTTCAAGCACTTTCACACACAGCTTAGCTTATTATCCCAACCTAAGGAGAGTAATGATGGCCTAGTAGAGGGAATTATGGATGGTCTGGAAATGGAAGGATGTGGGTTTCTGTTTCTTCTCTAGATATGTGTACAGCCTTGAGAAAAATCACTTTGCCCACAGAATGTGAAGATTCCCATCCTGTGTAATACAGGAAGTAGGCTGAGTGGTGGAATTTTACTCAAACTAAGAAGCATAATTATTCCCTTTGGGCTCTGTTGGCCATTTCCTTGCAAGTCAAATTTTGTATACTCTAAATTCTGCCTCTTATCATCCAGCAGCAGATCCCTTCTTTCACTACCAATTTACCAAGAATTTACAATGTAAGAAACACCTGAAAAGTCTTCCAAAAATAAATAAATAAATAAAAATAGGTTGTAAAAACTATTCTCATAGAAAAATCTGGAGACTGCAGCAATTTCCTCTGCTCCTTAATGACCTTACTTATGTATCAATGTACCCCAGCTGAGATTAGAGATGAAAATATGGGACATTTTTTCTGATCTCCAAGGAAAAACCTTCAGAAGCAAAATTGTCAGTCATTCTAGCTGACCAGGTAGTTTATACATGCAGAGGAAGCCATTAGTTTGCAATCATTTTTATTCCTCACCCTGTGCAGAGCTTTCTAGAGAAGAATGGCCCAATAGGAATCCTATCTAGAAAAATATTGCATTCAGAATGTGTTTCTTCCCACCCCTCATTTATTCTCTCTGATTATACTCATTGTTTCCACTGTTGTTTTCCTGTACTGTGGAACAAATAACTTTCTATAAACTCAAGTTATTAAATTACTAGGCCAAAGATAGAAATGAAAATGATTGATTGGTATCTATGAGCTGAATCTGATTTTCCCTTCTGAAGACCACTTCCCCCAGAATAATAATGAGCTGTTACTTAAATCTGTTCTCCAAAAGCATACTTTCAAGGATTAACAAATAAAATGAACACCTTTAATATTTCCTCGCCTATTATGAGGCCAACAGAAAATTTTGATATAATTTAAGTGACCTTAAGAGAGATTTTTTAATGCTAATTCATTCATTTATAGATTTTTATCTTGATTGATAATAAGAGCCCTATAGGATAGAGTTCAATTTTCAAATCCTGAAGACAAAAAATTTAAATATAGGTAATTAGAAATAATAAGTATTTTTTGGATGCCTATTCAGGAAGCTAAGTTGTAATTCTATGCCAGCCCAGGTAGGAGTTTGGGAGATTTTTTTTTGGTCACTCATGGGGCTTGAACTCTGGGCCTAGGCACTGTCCCTTAGCTCTTCAGCTCAAGGCTAGCACTCACTGTACCACTTTGAGCCATTGTGCCACTTTCAGTTTTTTGGTGGTTAATTGAAGATAAGAATCTCATGGACTTTCCTGCCTGTGCTGGCCTTGAACTTCAATCCTCAGATCTCAGCCTCTTGAGTAGCTGTGAGCAACTAGCGCCCAGCTTGGGGGATTCTTATCTTTAATTAAATTCCCAGAACTAGAAATGCTATAGCTTTGAGCACAAAAGCCCAAGGATAGAACCCAGGCTCTGAGGTCAAGTCCCAGGACTGGCACAAGAAAAATAATGATTAACATTCATATAAATGTATTGAAGCATCCAACAAAAACAGCATAACTCCTAAATTTTACTTCGGCAATTACAATTCAAATATGTGCCTAAGATTCCATCCAGACTGAACTTAACCAGCAACTCTCAAGACTGAGACAGAAGCCAGCCCTAATCCCAAAGGCAAGAGGAAAATAAAATGGTCTTGTCTGCTCTTAAGCCTTGATGCATTTTACCTTAAACATTTACACTAACAGATGGTCTCTGACAGTCCTATAAACTTACTTCAAAGTTTATTTCTATGTCACTTTCAACCTAATTTATCACATCCATGTCACAGAACATGCCACAAGGGGTTTAAATCAGCAGAGTAAGAAGAAGGTACAGATTCCCTGAAACACGTGGTGTCACCTGCAAACATGTGTTTGACTTTTGCTCCAAAAAACAACAACAATAGAATTGATGACCAGAAAGAGAAGGAAAAGAAGCAACCAGCAGCACCACATTTGACCTATTAGAAGGTACCATGGGTTCTCAACCATCACCCTGAATCCTTATAAGCCATCTTTCTTTGATTATATTTTATCTATCTATCATCTATTAATTGACTGACATTGGTATTGGAGCTTGAACTCAGCACCTCATGCTCTTAGTACACTATTTTACACAAGGCTGGTATGGTACCACATAAGCCACAGCTCTACTTTGAGATTTTGAACCACAGTCCTCAGATCCTTCTGAGTAGCAAGAATTATGGGTGTAAGTATGCCCAGCTCTGATTCCAAGAAGCATAAACGTACAGGGGGAAAAGTAACATGAATTACTATAGATGCAAGAAAAATGAAAACTTTTAGAAAAATACAAGACGAGGAGTTATAGGTATGAAGATTAATATCACAATTTATAATAATTATGCTTTTAAATGTCAGTGAAGAGTGTAATCAAATGGCATCACTTTTGTTAGACATCTGGCATACTGTTGGCTTCCAATTGCAAATTCAAATGTTTTACTGGTAGTTTTAAGTCGTGTTTTTAATCATTTGCAGTGAGCTTCAATAAAGTTTGAATATGTATATAAGTTCATATAACCACTACCACCTTGCTTTCTCCCAATTCTTCCCATGCTGTCCTTTTATATATCACTGTAATACGCAGTGTACATAACTTCACTCTGGAAATTAAAACTCTGTATTGGAGAAATTTTAAAAGTGGATATAAAGCCTGGCACTAGTGGCTCAAGCCTACAGACTTAACTACTCTGGAGGCTGAGATCTGAAGATGGTTGTTCAAAACCAGTCAAGGCAGAAAAGTAAACGAAAGTACTTTATGCAATTAACCACCAAAAAAGCCAACAGTGGAGCTGTTACAGAGCACCAGCTTTGAGGGAAAAAGATAAGGCAAAGTGCACAGGCCCTAGGTTCAAGCCCCAGTACCAGCCAAAATTAAACAAACAAACAAAAAGAAAACTAGTTATTTAAAAAAAAATCCTAATATTTTCTCTATATCTCCTTTCAGTTTTACTTCTTTTCTCTTCAATGTTCCATTGGGAACTTAAATAAACATCCTTTAATAACAAATGTTAAATTATTCTATTTTTTACATAGGGAACAACAACAATAACAGCCAAAATTGTTTTGTATATGGTAGTTGTAATCCTCCAGCCCCTCCTACACACAACCACACAGTGCTGGTAGAAAGGGGATAAGAGAAAGACAAAGCCATAGAACTGTTTCAAGCACACAATGTAAACAGCCTGGTAGAATGCCAGGAACATTTAAAAAAAAGTTCAATAAAAGCTCCCTTCCGCCTCTGCTTCAATTTCAAGGCTGAATTTTCAATGTAGTCTTAGTATATGACCTTTGTTTTAAGGAATGTATAATACCCATTGCTTTTGGCACCCATCTTTGCCTTGGTGTGGTCCCAATAGAGATCTAACAGATCAGACTTTCATGAAATCAGATAAGTCTTCATCCATCTGTTGGTATTCCTGATAAAGTGACTAGAAACAGGATGGTGTTTCAATAGGATTTCCACAGTGCTATAAGAATAAAACTTCTGTGCCTTTTGAATAATACACTTAGACCTAGTGCTGAAGGAAGGAGGTCAGATCTGGCCAGTGCCATCTTGGGCACATGAATTGTAAGGTCTGGCATCTTGTCTTCATGGGTGTGCCTGTATTTCTAGAGGAAGGAAAGGGAAGTCCTACCACCAGGTGATGGGTGTGCCTGAATCCCTAGAAACAGGAGTGGGAACTTGGCCTATAGGTTACTGAACCTGTCAGTCAAGTGTCTGAGAGTGGGAGCATCCCGTGATCCTGCCCCCTTCCTGACTATTTAGGGTCAGACCAGCTCAGGCACCATTAAGGCCATGCCACATGTCTCTGTGTTCGTGTCCTATGTCCCGTCTCCTGGCTCATCTCCATTCACCTTGGCGTCCCAAGTCAGCCTTCCATTAGAGCTGATTTGGTTTGTTGGTATTGTTTTTGCTCCATCTTTCCTCTCTGGTCTGTTCTCTAACAGTGTTAAGGGCTTTGTAACAACTGGCTGCCTGCAGACTGCTAATGTACCCATAAAGACTCCAAGATTCGATCCTTCAAAATGTGGCTTCTCTGATCATTTACCTTACAACAGTGCAATCATTTGCCTTGTGCCACAGAAGAAAATAAATGGGTATTTGTCATCTTTTGCTTGGAGATGCTGCTTGAAGAATGTCACCATCCATTTAAAAATGAAATAGGCAGGGAGAAAACATTCCATCAATGTTTCCCTCCCACTCCTGTGTCAAGAATGCAAATGGTACCTGTATAGAAGAATAAGTCAAAGTCTCTCTAAAAGAAAACCTTAGTTATCTGGGACTGGGAATTTCCAGCAGAATCCATGCTAAGGTGTAATGGCCTTACTTGGAGTCTCTGATAAATTACAAGATGGTAGTATTTAGCTGAGTTTGGATTTCTACGTGTTTTCCAGAAGCAAAGCTGAATTTCTTTCCTTTTGTTTGACTCAGGTATTCAAGGTGGTTTGCCTGGACTCCATCTAAATTATCCTACCTTAAAAAATATTTCCAGTATTTATGCATTATGTGAGAGCTTGGTGATTTGGAAGTAGTACACATTTGGGAGGCAGAAGCCCTAACTTCTGAGTACAGTTCCATTTATTATTATTTGGTCAAGTCATTTGAACACTTATGGCCTACTTTCTCTAGCTTGTGCGTTGGTTGGTTTGAAGTTACACAATTCATTCAGTTCTTAATTTCTTGATGTTTTCCCCATGACTCTATTACAAACTCAGAACTTCCTGGTGTCCTGAGTACCCCTTCAAGCTTGGGTCCTTTAGTTTAACTCGATTTTTACCTTAAACAATATTGAATCTAATACAAACCACCACCACTACACTTACACAGGTTAAACTTTATGTAAAGTGCTTGGGATTAAAAATGTCACAGGGGCTGGGGATATAGCCTAGTGGCAAGAGTGCCTGCCTTGGATACACGAGGCCCTAGGTTCGATTCCCCAGCACCACATATACAGAAAACGGCCAGAAGTGGCGCTGTGGCTCAAGTGGCAGAGTGCTAGCCTTGAGCGGGAAGAAGACAGGGACAGTGCTCAGGCCCTGAGTCCAAGCCCCAGGACTGGCCAAAAAAAAAAAAAAAAAAAGTCACAGGGTTCATTTTTTTAAGCTTTTGGAAAATTTGCATGTATAAACACGAAATCAAGTAGTTTTCTGTACACAAGATATACAACACCTGAAGGCTATATCATCCACTATTTTCAGTGCACATGATTTTTGAACTGTGTCCTGTCATGTACGGACAAGGATGGAATTTTCCACTTGGGGCATCATGCCAATATTTAAATTGTGTTGTACTTTGGAGTGTGTCAAGTTCCAAATTGTTTACATTAGAGACACCTAATCTGTATGATCTCTCCTGAGCATCTAATCCAAATCCAGAGATTATTTTTGGCATTCCTGGCAGAGGTGGCAGAATATGCCTTTTCCAACTATTTTTCCCTATTACATAGCATACACATAAATCCATAGTCCATCACAGTAACCATAGAAAGTATTTATAATAAGCCTTCACAATCTTACAACAATCTTTATGTGCACTGAGGCAAATAAACATTTTGTTTTTATTTTTGCCCATAACTGAAATACTCTCTGTACATCATTCAGGCTATTAAAGCTTAGACATATCCTAGCTTTTCCTTGTTTTCATGAACTACCATAATGCCTGGCACAAAATAAGGAAGAACCATCATTGAGTAAGCAGCAGCCACATGGAACTCCAAGTCAGAATATTTGGTTGTAATTGATACACCCATACTTGCTAACTACAATACCTCTGAGCCACAATTGTATCATCTAGAAAATGGTGAATGTGGTAGTATCAACTTCACTGACGTTTATGAAGTCTTAAGGAGACAATTAATTCACTATACTAAGCACAGTACTGAACCTGTAATCACTAAATGCAGTAAGAACTATTAACTTAGGAGATGGATAATGGAAGCAGAGAATAAAAAGGAAGAGAAGACAGAAGTCAGTAGAGGAGGGAAGTAAAGCTAAACCATTGGATTCTGACTACTTTTGACTCAAAGATGATTATGGTTGTAAAAAAAAAATGTTTACCAGTTAGGAAATCTCACCTGTGGATAGGGAGTATACCCAGAAGAAGAGACTTGAGACAAAGAACAGGACAAGTGCATGGAGAATGAGAGTGACAAGTACACAGTATTCCACAATTTGGTGAGTAGCACAAATCTTAGCACTTCAACAACTGCCACAGTCTTCATTCCTTCCTACCATTCATAGAGCTCTTGTAGGATATAGAATTTGAAAAACAGTTGCCAAGAGTACATAATAGAAAACAAAAAAAGCTGCTGAGCTATCTTGAAATGCATAAAGAATAGAAGTATTAATCCAAAAGATGGGAGATGGCGGTCTATACCTTGTCCATGTTCTGTAGGGAAACTGTCATGTGGATTGCTAGAATGTGGCCATAAACCAGTTTCCTTTAACCACCGATCCCAATGGATTATACTTGAGTCCCACTGACTTTGCAAACGGTCCTTATTTTCAGGATCTTCCACAAATTAAAACCTACTCAAAGAGGCTCCATTTATTTCAAAACAGTCTATTTCTATCTCTTTTCATCTCTTAATGCCACTTTTCCAATCCTTTATATATCTGCTTCTTCCACATGCTTGTCCTTAGGCAACAGATCAAGCTGACTGCATTTCTAAGGTGAGAGATTCAAGAATATTAAAGGCTTAGCTTTGGTAGAGCCCAGGGGATGTGCAGTAACCAGTTTCATATTTCCTTCTAAAACAAACACCAAGTCCTCTCCTGCTACATATCTGGTACTCTCCACCCAAAAGCAACTACCTTTCTCCAAAAGCCCCACAGGAGATTGCTTAGGGAAAGGTTCCCTTTCCTTGAGGTAATTTAATCAGATAGAATGGCATAATGATCTCCATTTACTAACACATCTCCCTTATGAATGATGGCTCCTATTGACTGTTCTTTTCTTTTTATACATTCCTTTTCATCTCTTAGCACTTCTTCCAAAGAGTAAAACAAGCAGGAGAATTTATATCCATTTATTATTCCTTTTTGAAATATCCCTGGGAAAAATCTTAGAGAAGAATGGTGAAACAAACAGCTATGAAAGGGCTTTAAGACATAGTATTTGAGAAAGTTATCCACACCTCTCTTTGAGTGACTGAATAGATTTTTTAACCTAATAATTTGCTATATCACAGATTATGTCCCATTGGTTTGTATAAATACACTTTTCTTCACCTAGGAATCATTATTTTAGTGTCATGTATATATTATCTTTCTTGTTATCATTCTGCAATAGAGAAGAAAGGATACTTTTAAAGTAGATATGTCATTGTAGAGAGGTTTTTTCTTTAATTTGATAGTCATGGTGCTTGAACTCAGGGCTTGGACACTGTGTCTGAGCTTTTGTGCTCAAGGCTAGCACTCTGCCAATTTGAGCCACAGTGCCACTTCCGGTTTTCTGGTGGTTAATTGGAGATAAGAGTCTCGCAGACTTTGCTGCCCAGACTAGCTTTGAGCCACAATACTCAGATCTCAGCCTCCCTGTGTAGCTAGGATTACAGGCGTGAGCCACCAGTTTTTTGACCACTGAAGTTTCCTAAACTATTTAATTTGTTTTCACACATCCAATGATTCCGTTCCTCCTCATTAGTTATATGTGCAGTGGTTAAAATAATTGCTTGCAATTCATCTAGAGTACTAGTTTCTAGCTAACACAATCCTCAACAAGAAATTGAATAAATGCACCAGAAATTTAAGTTTGTTGGGAAGAAAATATTCTTTGGTTCTAAGTAGCACACTGCTCCCACAGGGAGCAGGAGATATAGCCTGGCTTTTATCATTAAAAGAAACAGCTCTGACTCAAGGACAAGTACATAATGAGATGAATCACTAATATCTGTGACACAACAAAAAGCAGGGTTCTCTCTTCATCATCTCCTACAAGAACCCGGGGCTTATGGGATGTTGGGGCTGACACAGGCATTATGGACCATTCAGGATGTCTTTTTCCTTTGTTTTTTTTTTGTTTTGTTTTGTGTTTTTGGACAGTCCTGGGGCCTGGACTCAGGGCCTGAGCACTGTCCCTGGCTTCTTTTTGCTCAAGGCTAGCACTCTGCCACTTGAGCCACAGCGCCACTTCTGGCCATTTTCTGTATATGTGGTGCTGGGGAATTGAACCCAGGGCCTCATGTATAAGAGGCAGGCACTCTTGCCACTAGGCCATATCCCCAGCCCTGTCTTTTTCCTTTCTAGGCGCTATGAGTGAGGGCCTTCTTTACCTAACCCATTAGAGTGCTGCTAGAACAGCTCAGATTCTTTATTTCTATGTATTTCCAGAAACAGTGGCTCACCTGTTAGGAATATATATGTAGGTGTAAATAAAATTATATCCAAGGGTTTTTTTTTTAATCTGACCAAAATATACATTCCATAGTAAGGACAAACATGAACAATGAGAGCCAAGTCGTTACTGTATTCAATGAATTGAATAATACCTTATTTTTTTAAACCACCTCTTGTTCTCCTTCCTTGTTTAGAAAACTGCACATATTGAAACAAGTTTCATCTTACTTAATCCTTCATTCCTTCATGTTTAGAGCAGTTAGAAATAAAATGGCTGAGCCACTATTTTTGCAGGAGGGACCTGGAAAATATGTAGGACAAGCTGGAATGGGTTTTTAATCATGTGAGTCACTGGGCAGTATTTGAAAAAAAAATTATTGCTGCTCATTCCCAATGCGATAGTGGAAAATATAATATCTTCCATAAAGATTAATACTGAATAATCTAACCTCTTGTGGGTATATAAACTGACTTTATTTTGCCTTGGAAGATATTTTGATTCCTAGCTTAACTTGAAGGGTCACAAGTCAAACAAAAAAATTAAAAATCACAGTAAAAACATAAAACATCAATGACAAAAAAGAGAATTTCATGGCCAATAGAACCCAATGATTTCTATGGTTGATTTTATCCTCAGCTCCTTCAATTCTAAGAGCAACAACAAATCCAGGATACCTTTTCTGTATGATTTTGACTTTTGTTTAAAAAATCATCTTTAAATAGTTGTACAAAAAGGTTTGAAGTCAATGTATCAATATATGAGTACAATGCATCTTGACTAATGTCACATCTTCCATCATTCTGATAGGTCTCTCCCAACTCCACCTGTTCCCTCAAGTGACTTAGTTTTCCCACCCTTCCTTTCTCTCCATGCAAGCACACCAAAAAGGGGATAAATGTGGGTCTCATTATCTTGCCACTTCAACCAATGCAATTAACCAGTTTTACTTTCTTAAAATGGCATTAGAATATCTACATATTTCCATATATTCCTAAATAACTCTCTTGTTGTCACTCCCTCTCCTTTTCTATATAACAGCTCAAAGGAAACAGAAATTTCCATCTCTACAGATTAGTATTTATAATCAATAAGGATAAAAATCTCCCTGATAGCAATTTACATTCTTTTCCCCTGGATACATTGTAAACAGAACAGAAGCTAGTGGTAGGAAATTTGTCTCATATAATATCACCAATGTCTAAAGGAAATTTCTTCAGATGAAATTGAAACATGATGCTTTTGATTATCTTTCCTTATGACCATCTAAATGGTTAAAGGGTCATGCAAAGTTATTTTTTGGAATAGACCAGAGTGGAAACAGAAACTATGACAGTAACATAAATAATTTCTCATCCTCTATAGAGAAAGGGGATTATTAATTTAACTAGGAAGAACTGACAAACTAATAAAAATAATATCAAAAAACATTTCTTCCCAAGTTCTGAGATACTGTGTAGCCATCTGCTTAATGCTTCAGGCTGTGTGGTTAAGATATACAGCTGGAAAACAAAAACAAAGATAAAGGAGAGAAAAAAATCCACAGAAACAAAAAACCTCCTGGTGCCATTTCTTGGAGTTCATTTCTATAAATATCATTTAATATGATCATATGATCATTGCTCTTGAACCTTTGTGATCCTCTCCTAAGAGTATCCTCCTTTGGTCTCACCATGTGAATGTCTACATCATCTGTCATGTATAATTTGTCATGTTCAAGTATACTTTTATTGTTGGCCATACAGTGTGTTTGCTTGTAGACATATAGGCACATTCTAGTCACATCAACTGAGGGAAAACATGCAACCTATGTTTCTTTAGGTCTTGCTTACCTTGCTTAATATACTGACTTCCAAGTCTTTCCATTTCCTTATCAATGGTATAGCAGAGACAACTTCACAGGCATCAGGTACTGATTACCTGGATCAAGGTAACTGTGTATCAGGTATCACGTAAGATGTTGAGGGTGACTGAGAAATAGGTGTGATGTGCTCTGCTTTGTGTCATCTCAATCAACATGCAATAGAGGCATGCTCTATTACATGCTACTCACTCCTGTCTGTCAGTCTGAAAGATGGTTCCCAGTAATCTCAAACTGATAGCATCCATGCCCTTGTGTTGTTTCCTCCCCTTAAATGTACTGGGCTTTGTTTTAACTGATGGAAATAATACAGCTGGAGTCACTTTTAGGATTAGGTTGACGATGACAGTGATTTCCCTCTTGACTGTACTTGCATTCTCTTTCCCTTTTCCTCTCTCTCTATGTCTTTCCCTCCCTTCCTTCTTCTTCCCTCTCTTCCCCCCCTCTGAAAAAATAGCTCTTATATCATAGCAATGCATACCATGAAGAGGCTCATGCAACAATGAACTGTGTTTGCCCTAAGTCTCATTCACAGACATAGGAATGACTTCACAGCAGATCATCCAAGTGGAGGCTTTGAATAACTGCAGTTCTAGCTGTTGCCCTTGCTCACGTCCTTGTGAGAAATCCAGCCAAGCTGCACCTGGTCTACTGACCCACAGAGACTATGCTATGAGATAAAGCATTCCTGTTGGGTTAAGCAACTAAAGTTTACAGTCATGTCAGCAATTTATGAGTAATACGCCACCAGTAGCCACTCCCCAGTTACTATAAACTAAGAAGCCACTTCACAACTGAGAAGAAAAAAAAAAACCAAGTTTGGAATTCAGAGCCAAGTGATGCCTTGAGCAGCAGTACAACTGAATCTGTCAGAGGTGGCCCTTCTTTCCATAAGGTAAGAATCTAACTAGGTACCAGTGGCTCATGCCTGTCTTTTCATAAGGTAACAATCTAACTAGGTACCTGCGGCTCATGCCTGTAATCGTAGCTACTCAGGAAGGTAAGAATTGAGGATCACAGTTTGCAAATAGCCCTGACAGGAACATCCTGTGAGACTCTTATTTCCAATAAACTACCAGAAAGCCAGAAATGGGGGAGCACCAGCCTTGAGCAAAAAAGTAAGGGGCAGTGCCCAGGCCCTACAAGAGAAAAAGAGAGAGAATAGGAGAGAGGGAAGAGAGAGAGAGAGTTTAGTCCTTGAGTCTGGCTCTTACCATTGGGCTGAGGGAGGTACTCAACTAGTTCAGGCACTAGTTGAAAGAGCCCCACAGCAGACCAAATCTTCCATATTGATCATGCCTCGGCTAACACAGCAATACCTCAGTTTGGAAAAAGGCCAATGGCATCTGATCTTCCACTTTCCATCTTCCTCATAAATTAGTTAAGGCCTGGAAAGGACATCTACCCGTATTTTCCTCTCCTGCATCCCTTCTGCCATTGACAATGATAGCCAAGAATGTTTCTTTTTAATGCTACCTAAAATAAAGACCATGGCATCATTCGGTTTGCAAGTAAATCTGGGAGGAATGCAATCAAACAGCATGCATTTGGCGTCAACTGACGTTTGCATGGCACAAGGAGAAAAATGAAAAATATGTTTTGGCAGGGAGTGAGACAGAAAGGAAGATTTAATTAAAGATCTGAAACCTACACCATTGGAACCAATTAATAATCAAGGAATCAGAAAGGAAGACAGTAATGAAAAAAAAAGTGGTCAAAATATAATGCTAAAGGGTAAAAGAAGAATTCCCAACCATATTCTTCTGAACAACTCAGTTAAGAACATGTATTTTAAATTATCCCACCTAGTATCTATTATCAAAAGCCTACCTCCCTCAAGAAGTTTATAGTCTAATTGAGAAATTATAATAGTCAAGTCATGTTTCCAAACACGTCAAACAATGTAAGTACAAATTAACTAAGACTATAGTAGTGTATATATGGACACTGAACTCAAGCTTAGTGACTCTCTTCAAGAAGGAGATAATTTTATGCTATAAAACTCTGGTGGCTACCCAGGTACCAGGGGCTCTTGCCTGCAATCCTAGCTACTCAAGAGCCTTAGAATTGAGGATGATCGTTCAGTGCCAGTCCAGGAAGCAAAGCCCATGAGTTACTTACCTTCAAATAACTATCAAAAAAGTCAGAAGTAGCACTATGGCTTCTGTGGCAGAGCTCACGAATATTGAGTGAAGAAGCTAAGGGACAATGCCCAGGCCATCAATACTGACAACAACCATTTGTAAACTTGAACCTATGATCCAATGGCAGTGGCTTGGAGTATACCCAGGGAGGACCTGATCTTATCTGGGCTGTTTCAGAGCAAGGAGAAATCAATTCAGAGTTTCCTGCCACCTGCTTGTTTTGTTTCCATTCAGGCAAAACCAAGAGCTTTTATCTCTCACAGATCAGCATAGGAGATATGCCTGGGAGGTGTTTACCTGTAAGACTCATAAACACAACAAGATATGCCAACAGCAATGGAAGAAGAGCCCTGTTTTGGTTCATGGGTTGCAGACTGCAACATCCATCAGAGTACAAACAGCGCTGAACCACTGTCCTTGGAGACTGGCCTAACACATTAGAGGAGTGTGACAATGGAAGGCTGGATTCCAAATGATTGCTCACAATCCTATCTATGCAGTAAGTATCCAAATATAGTTGAGAAGGCCTGATAGACAGGAGAATTCTCCTTCCTGAGAGACATGAGAAGCACTGAAATGCTTTTCTGTATCCCCAAGAGTTGATTATGTTTGCCACTTGCTATGTGCTCAGGTGAGTGCCAGGCATCTCTGTCATAGCATGACCACTTAACTATTTTTAAGTATGAATTGATGCATTAATTTGATAACCATCAATATTCTGAGACCTTATAGAGATGTAGTCAACATATTGAAAAGATCTTAGCACTTTGATAATAATTACCTCAAAGAATTTTGGAAACATACTATTATTAATTTAGGGCAACTCCAAAGAAGCTTCAATTACATGTGTGATTTCATAGCTAGTTATTAGAATACTGGAATGAATTCTTAGAGTCTGTCACTTCATTAGTTTATTTATATACATTACATACCTACCGTGTGCAAATTCAATAATTTGTACCATGCTGATCATTCATTCAGCCTTTTTATTTAACAAATTTTATAGTACTTACTACATTCTAGGGAACTTTTTAGGTGAAGTATGGAAATTTATTCCTTCTACAAAGCTCACCCATGAAAGGGCTCACGAGGCACAGAGAAGTTTAAAAAAATTTGATCCAAGGACACTCATCCGGGAGGGGTAGAACTGGAATTTTGAACACTATTTTGACTAAAGAAAATGTTCTCTTAACACTTGACTATACAACCTTAAGAAAGGTAGATCCAGGAGAAAATGAATGTCAATATTAATGTGCAAGTCAAAAGGAATGGATAGAAGCAAAGCACTTCAAAACATCACTTGGTTTGCTTTTAAAGCAAGGTGAGGGGTAATTGCAAAGGAAAGGAAAGAAACTATGAAAAATTTAAAAAGCTGTTGTTAATTCTCTCTGTACTATAAATGCCTTTCCACTGTCTTTAAGGACCTAAACCACTTAACATCTATCACATTAAAAAAAAAAAAAAGCCAAACAACCTAGGACTCCCATTTGAGCATTGATTTAATTCACCTTCTGCAGGAAGAAAATGTTGATTTAATCTGTGTTTTTCTTACATAGGCCAATGAAATGTCTATAAGAAGAATAAATGCTGATTTGTCTCTAAGTCACACACCTGCTGTAAAGTTCCTATGGGACAATGTTGAGGCATGTCTATATTCTTTCATTCTAAAATCTACTTGTAAAACCATAACCATTGGGGATCTAGGAAGTTATTTTCATACTCCAGAGTATGTCTATGAATCACAGACTGCAAAACTATAGGTTTAGAAAGCAACATATAAATGACATTGTGGGGGAGTATTAATGTATAGTGACAAGGGCAGGAAAAGGGAAGGGCTAGGAATGGCGGGCTGCCATAGTCTAAGGATTAATTATCTTAATCATACTGTCATCAGATGGCACAGTCAAAATGGCTTCTTGAATCTAGCCATAACAAGGAGCACTTGCTAGTCCTTTACAAGAAGGAAGAAATCACACCAACACTGTTGGTGTTGGTTATTACAACTACCCTCTGAATTAAGCATAACTACTAGTTAAGGCAGATTGGATGACACATTTAAATTGACTAGTGAGCTTGTATTAGCAGTGAAGCTTATTTCTGGGTTTTAAAACCATAGCAATTGTAGTCTCTCCATCATATTATACGACAGTATTATTTGTGTGTTTGTTTTTAATACTAGCCCACACCAGTCAATCTTTGAAGTCCAAAGGTTTGAAACCTGGTTTGAATAACAGCAGCAACAAAAATAGTATCTTCTTTTTTCCCCCAGTAGTATCTTGAGTTTCCTTGAATAATTGGGGAAAAAAAGAAACTAGGTAGGAGTCAAGGTCTCTCAAGACCTTGTTTGGTCTTCCAAACACCAGTGGAGAACAGCTCCCTGAATGGTAATCTAAGGGCCTTGTCAAGATCTTCTAAAACTGAAAGGAAAATCAAATAGCATTTACTTTTAAAAAAATCTTTTCACCTATCAATCTATTGATAAGTTCATCTGTGCATCCATTTACCCCCATCCAATGTTGCTTACCCTGACTCCCAATTATATGGTTGGACTAATTGTTAAGAAAGATACATGGGGGCGGGGAGGGGGAAGTTCACTTTTCTTTTGGGTGGTTGATTTTTCTTTTTCTGTTTTTCTCCTTTTCAGAGATAGAGTATGGCATTATAGCTTAGGATGGCTTTGAACTCCAAAATATATTAGCATAAAACCCTTCAAAATGACTATAATATATCACAATATATTGACCAACGCCAGATACTGGGATTCAAATCTTTTTTTCAGAGAATGTTCCTGGAAGTTTTGAATGACCACGGCATAAACACATGAGCTATAGCAAAGTCACAGCTTTATGATTCATCAGATATTTTCCCATGTTTGGGTTCCCTAAGGCAAAGTAGTAGAATGTCTAAACATGAAAAAGATTTCCAGAAGGTTTTCAATCCTTGAGAATATTCAGTTTCTTTTTTTTAATTTGTTTATTAATTGAACACAAATTTTTTTACAAGGTGTTGTGCAAAAAGGGGAGAATATTCAGTTTCACACTAGTTCCTTCATTATTACCTTCAGATATCTCAACTTGCCTTAAGAAAAGCTAAACTTCCTCAAATGTAAGAAATTGTGGGGGAGTTAAGGGGTGCCAGCACTAGGGTTAGAACTCAGAGCCTGGGCTTAGTCCCTTAGCTTTTCCTGCTTTAGGCTTTGTCCAAACCCTTATCTTTTCCCCATACTTTCCCTTTGAAACACCATCCATCCAATTATATGTTACTTTGTTACCAATTCTCAAGCTCCTTCCTCAACTGAAAAGAAAATTTTAGGAAGGTACAAATTTTGGTCAATTTTCTTCAGCTCAGCAAATAATTATTGAACAAAGCAATTAATGAATGAATGTCTTCTTGCTAACTGGGTGTGACTTTGGGATTACAATCACATTGCTAAAGCCATTTAGGAAGAGATGCAAGATACAAAGAACAAATAGAGGCAGAAGATGTAAGCCAATGATGGCAAAAAGACTTGTCAGACCTCTGGAGCGGTTCCTAGATGTCTGATCACTGCCCTGCATTTTCCTCTACTGTTTCTTTCATGGTATTTTATTTCTCATAACATCAACACTCCCATGTTTTTAAGCAATAGTCCTAGAAAAGGGAGTTCTTTGCCCTGGCCCTGGAGGGAAATTCATTGTATGCTTCCATTCATCTTCCCTTTAACAGTGGGAAAAATATCACATAACAGAAGGCTCACTTAGAACCCCTACAAAACAACAAAGCAAGTGATCTGATAATATTAGCATATTAATCAATATAAAAGGATTGACAATGTACATCAAGTCTGCTTTTACTCTGATATCTGACACTTCCCTGTCTCTTCCCCAAAACCTCCCACCAAGGTAAACAGCATAATTTAGCATCCAGGGAAAACAAGTAACAGCTAACCTTTTTTTTAATTTTTATTTTTTAAATTTACTTCGGTGGTGTTGCTGGCTTACTCACTAAAGCTTTTGAGTTGCTAGGCAAGCACTCTACCACCTACCTCTAACCCACAATTAATCATTCTTCATCTAGTATGTTTAGAATTTATCCACTGAATATACATACTCTCCGAATATTATTCAACTATATATTTATTGGGTTGTGTCATCCTTTCCTCTTTTATTTGTGTTTTATTTTAAATGACCCAATAACTTAACACAAATAAAATGAACACACAATAAAACATCTGGTACCCTCAGGAAATTAAATGTTAAAATACTATGTTAATTCAACCAACAAGTGGAGGGTTTTAAATGTGAAGAAATAAAAAAACCTACAAGTTTATGTTTCCCACTGTCCTCATAACTGTGAGGCTGCATATGTACATGTTATTAAGACATAAATACAAGGGAGCCGGCATTGTCTGGAGACTTAAGGAGACAACTCACAAATCTGTGAAGCCTTCAACTTCTCATGTCATCAAGATCAAATGCTATTGATAGTGAGTGGTCTAATCTTTCTCTTCCCACAGTATCTCTTTTTGCTTTTACAGAAGTGAATGTATTTTCCTCAATAATGAAAGCAATTATAAGCTCTTTCATCCATCAGTTTCCAGTTAGGATATTTCCCGCCCCCTCCCCCCATTACTACAAAACCACTTTCCATATGATTAAATGAAATTTACTTTCTGAAATCAGTATGCCTTATGCAAAACCTGTCCCCATAGTAAAATAATGGAATTAGAGACACATCAGAAATTCACTTTCAGAAATCAGTAGACTGTGTTTAAGTTTTGTTCTCCTTTAGTTTCTCTAAGGGAAGAGAAGATGGTCAGAGATTTCCAAAAGCTTTGGAATCTATGAGTTCTTTCATCATCGTCTTGAAACACTTCAGCTTGCCTAAAACAAGAGCAAAAATTCCTCATGTCTCAGCAATAGTTTTATGACTTTCTGACATGTGCTCTTATGCTGAATGTCTAAATGTGAGTAACCTTCTCATGTGACCTTACTGAACCAGAGACTTTCTTTACAAAGGGAATACATTTAAAATGACATCATCAGCCAGAGACAAATCCAATATGCCTGGCTGTCTCACAAGGAGATATTAAACACCGATATTCACACAGGGCCTAGAAGGCCATGGGAACATCAAGGTACAGACTATAGAGCTGCATTTATAAGCCAAGGATGCCAGACATGATCAGCACATACCAGAAGAGAAAACAGGATGCAGAAGATCCTTTTTCCCCATCAACTACACTGTTCATGGATAGGTGAATAAGACAATGTGGTACAGATACACAGTGGGATACTGCTCAACCATAAAAGATAATGAAGTCCTGCTATTTGTAGCAATATGAATGAAACTAGAGCACACTCATAGGAAAAGTAAGACAAGCACAGAAAGACAGATGCCACAGGTTTTGTTCCGATACAGAAGCTAAAAAAATTGATCCTATAAACAAAGTGATCACTAGAGGTTAGTAAAGGGGGCTGAATATTTATATTAGTGAATAGATTCTAGTATTTTGAGCACAGCAGCATCTTTATAATTTACAACTTAGTAAATACCTCAAAATTATTAGGAGAGGAGTTTTAATAAAACTAAAACCTAAATGAAAATAAACCTAAAACGAAATGCACTAATCACCTTGATTCTATCATTACACATTTAATACATTTATTGAATTATCATACCATCCCATAAAACATGCACAATGATTGTGTGTCAGTTGGGAACATTTCAAAAGAGGAAATCCCTGCCCAAATATCCTAAAAGATATTTCTGATAAACTCCCAAAGTTATATTAAAAAAAAGGAGAGTTGTAAGAAAGTAGATGAGAAGGTTAAGTCCCTGAAACTGAAAGAAAAGGAAAAGAGAGATTCGGGAAATTAACTAGTACCTGAGAAAAGACATAATTGCTCTTTTCTGTGTCCCTGCTTTCTCCTTCCATTGAAATTTATCATAACTCTTCTTGGAAGCAAGAAGCAGACCTATGTCATCACTAGAAGACTGCGTCCTCACACCTCTGACCTTTCATGATGAGATGGAGTAGAGTCTTCCTGTCCTTATACCCAATGTATATGAAAACTTCCCCTGCTGGCCATGTGGTGCTATAGAAGAACTTAAGAGAGAGAAGCTCTGAGTTCTATTCATGCTACACCAACCACTAAACCCATGTTTGCCCATGCAGTTCTTTCCCACTATGGCTATGGGAAGTGGACTGAACAAATTAAGATGGCTCAGGAGTTTACATAAACACAAGCATTTTAAACTTCATTAGAAGTTCATCATCACTTGCTTTAGTTTTTTGTTGTTGTTTTACAAATGATCTGAATGTGAAATGATGGAATATTTGTCATAAAAATGTAGGCACACAAAAACAAGAAATCATATAGGTCAAGATAAATAATAATACACACACACACACACACACACACATAGCCAATCTGGCATTATAACAAGTTCTCATGCACTAGGTAGGTACTGTATGGCTGAGCCACACCTCCAACCCATTTTTGTACTGTTTATTTATTTATTTGAGATAGGCTGCCCTGGCACTTACCTAAACTGCAATCTACCTATTTACACTTCTCACAAAGCATGTCTGCTTAACTTCCGGGCCTCTGACCGGTTCCCTTCGAGTACTTAGCCCTTCAAGAATATTGTAAATTTTGAACAAAGAATTCTATAGCTGGAAGCTGGGAGTTTGTCATTCAACCCAAAATCTATTCAAGAGACAAACCAGAAACAAATGCAAATCTTCAGTGGAATATAGTTTCCTTCCTCCTGTCTCACAAAATAGACAACTCGGAAAAAAATCCCCCTTAATTATCACCTAGTCTTCCCTTCGCCTTTCTCAAAATACATATTCTACAAATTATTGCCTTTAAGAGAATAATTTCAGGTTGTTCATCTAAGAATTATTACTGCCAATTGCTATTATGGTAAAAGGAAAAAAAAAACCAAACAATTTTCTCTGCAAGAATTCAAAATCCCAGAGACTTGGGGTGTTTGTTTTGTGTTTGAGAATTTTTTTCCCCTTGCATAGAAAAAAATTGAATAGAGACTGAGAAATAAAACACATAAGTGTTATAAACCCTTTAATTACTCTAATTGCACTTAAAAGAAAAGCAAGACCTTCTTCTTACTACCAAAGGTATGAATAATTAACATGGGAATGGAAAGAAGATAGAAAGCTATAAACCATGGTCAACTAATTTCCAGGACTATTAGAGAAACTGTTGGGGAAAAAAATAAAAATGAGAGGAAAATGAGAATCAGGATCACAATTTCTCCTCCTCCTCCAAAGAGCAAGCCTTCCTGCTTTACTTTGGCCCCCTTGTCTTAAAATTCATTCTAGGAGGCCTGAGTCTGTAAGGGAAAAAAAATAAATTCCTGGAAACATTGTCATTGTTCTGTATTTAGGAAAGACTGAATTGTGAATGTTCAGTCTTAAGGGCAAGGCCCAAGGAAAGCTTTGTAAATGGTTTAATTACAATTTCCACCTTGAATGGAACCCATGGAGCATAATGAAAGAAAGAAAGGATGTAGGTGTGAAGGGAGGAACAAGCTAAAAGGGGAATTGGCAAGAGATTTCAGCCTAACCCCTGCAGAAACCAGCTGCTTGCTGCTCCCAGCAATAGAATTCTTTGCATGTAATTAATTCCAGTGATCAAAAGCCTGCTTTGTTTTTTTTTACAGGTAATGGGGAGGTACTCCTCCTGACGGCGACCCCTTGATGATACCAAATAGCCAGTAGCTAAATCAAGCAATTTAAAAATTATGGAGGCTTTGCTAAATAAACGGGCATGCTTTAGTGGTGGCAAAGAGGATTTGCAAACAGTCCCCTATTTATTTATTTGCTTGTACGTTTCACCTCGGGACAGAATGCTTGCAGTGGACCTGGAGTCTCTGGGTAAAGTGTGATAGATTATCCCTGGTAAAGTGAAACAACAGCTATTACTCTTTCTGCGTACTCAGGTCCAGGCATGCTGCAAAGGACCATGGACAATGCGGAAGAGGCGGGGAGGAGGAGGGGCACATCTCATCCTTCTCTTAAGTCCATACAGGGCTGGAACAAGGACACAGAAAAACTGGTGGATAACCCAATTTAGTTAGCAAAGAGGGGCAGGAGTAGTTCTCGGTGACATAAATATTGTTATGGGGCTTGGATGGCCTCAAGAAAGCGGGCTGGGCCAGCTTCTACAATGCAGCATCATTCTTCAGATGATATCATCATTTTGCAGCGTTGTGATGCAGCCAGAATGTGGCTGTCATCCTGAAGGTGGCTCTCCTTGGAAGTCTTACCTTTAACCTTGCTTCCTGCCTTCCAGCTGAGCTCACTTTGTTCACAGGACCCACATCATCTGCCCTCCTCCCATGAGAGCTTCATACATTGGCATCTCTGTAACCCATCTTCTTGCCTTCCTTCTTCGATGTGAACTTTTACTTTTTCTTTCCACTGCTGTCACTTCCTCAGAGCAGCACTTCATGACCTTCCTTATTCTATGGACAGCCCCAAGGTTTGTCTGTTTGTCTTATTCATTAACTGCCAATGAATTTGGGTTTTGAGTGTGTTTGATTAGTGTATATATGTGTATGTCTGGAGAATGCATGTGCAAGAAGAAACTTAAAAGATGCTTTTGATGGCCCCATAACATAACTAAAAGTAGTGTGAAACCTGAGTGCCAGGTTCCCCCACTCTACATTTGCACTCTGTGATCTGAAGGTGTTCTCTCATAGTCACTTTGCAATCACCTCCAGAAACCATAGGGTTTACTCAGCATCTTGTGACTCAAGACAAATTACATGGCAGTGCTATTTCCTATCATCTTGTGCCAAAAGGTGACACTGTCCTAAAGAGAAGAGCCAAATGCTCAGGACAGATCATTTGCCAGGCATCAGTGTTTGTTATTGCTTGTGCTCCCCTCAAGTAGTGAAGAGATAACCATTATTTTGGAACTCCACCAGAGACAAAGACTGAGCTAATGGTCAATCAGCACACACACACACACACACACACACACAGAGAGAGAGAGAGAGAGTTTTATTTATGCATCTTTTTCTCACCCCCGTCCCCAATTCCTTGCCTATTTAAAGACAAGGCAAATGACTACACCCCTGAAGACCTAAAGACATACTGAAGTGCTGTATTCCCTTGACTACAACATAATACATCTTACTCTTCCCTTCACCTGTATATTTGTCATAAGGAGTAAATAGTTGGACCTACTATGTAGAACTCCTAGACTCTGGGCCCAGGGTCTAAACTCTCTGGTTATAGATGATCCACATGATCAAAGACGGTCCACTTCTGATGTACTGCCAGGTCCCTAGTGCTTAGTACATAAGAAGGATTTGAGAAATTCTTTTTGAATGGATACGTCAAATAGAGAACTCTTCTAAGCAGTTACTTCCTCAGACAAGCTCTTTCTGAAGATTTGCCCTTTTGTGATACTCACTGTTGATGCCAATGAACTACTTCTAAATTTCCAATTTCTGAAAGAAGAGACGACTCAAAATGGTAAGTCACATGATAAATGCCTGTGTTTCTCAGCAATCAATTTAATCCTATAATGTATGTAAGCACACAGAGAAAATATATCACAGCAAAAATATATCATGGCACAGGGTATACCATATACTCACTGACTTTACCCCACCTTTACCCTGATTCCCTGCAAGGTCTCAGTCATAGCTCTGATCCCTAACTTAATAGAGGAAGAATAGCACCAAGCACAACACAACACACCTATAGTGATAAGAGGGAGAAGGTGAGACAGGTCAGGGAAAAACTGGGAAAGACTTCTCATTCTATTTCAACCAGATTTACTGTAAACTGAAGTACAGAGGGGTTAAAAAAAACTTAGAGTAATAAAACAGATGTATTAGTCAGACTCTGATGGCTCCATACCTAGCTAACTCAGGGGGCTGAGATCTAAGGATTGTGGTTCAAAACCAGTCTGGGAAGTAAAAAAAAAGTCTGTGAGATTCTTATCTCCAATTAACTAGCCACTAGCAGTGGCTCGAGTGTTAGAGCGCCATCCTTGAGCTAAAGAAAAACCTGTCAACATCTATGCCCTGAGTTCAAGTCCCAGTACTGGCACTCACTCACACACACTCAAACACACACACACACACACACACACATATATACACACACACAAATATGAATATGCTGTTGAGCTGTAACTAAAAAATGGGTCTAAAAAATTCCTTTTAGTGGTAGAGCTCCAAATCATTTCAAAATAAGGGAACCCACAGTTTTAGGTTGCACTTGCAAAGCAAAGGAAAGTTTACTATTTATCAGTCATTGGGTCTAGGAGAGAGAGATGGAAAATTGCCATCTTGACATTTGGCTAATTTCAAATACATTTTAAAGAGCTTCTGTGTTGGGGCAAGCTGGAGATGTGTGCACAAAGGCAATACATTTATCCTTAGTAAGTGTTCTTTAAGAGATGGTGCACTAGGAAAAAGGATTAAATGTAATGAGATACAAGTTCTTCCACAGTGCAGGCTGTTAAGTCTCTAGATCTCATTTCAGGCATTTCTAGCTTTTGTTCAGGAGATCTTAATGAAGACTCTCTCTTCCAATAGGACTTTGGTTGAGGATCTGATCTAAGTCAGCAGTACACCCAGAGGCACGAACACCCTGGCAACAATTCAAAAACCGCTGGTTCCACAGAGTCTGGGGCATATTTCAAATTTGTTGCTTTGTGCATTTAGCTGTCTCAACAGTAAGGCAGCTAGTCCCCAGAGTGAAATCTGTGGCTCACTAAATAAATAACCTCTGTTTGACCTCTCTTTCCCCAAATCTGAAAGCCACGTCTAGACTCATGTGAACTAGGTTTATTGGTACTTGAATAGAGATGTCGGGTTCAGAATAGAGAAGCACCTGTGTCCTGGTGTTCACTCTCTCCTTCAGTTTAACTCAGTGGTTGCAGGCTAATTGCTCTTGTTCTTGCTATTTCTCCTCCTTCCCATGTTACCTACATCCTATTGAAGTTATAAGCACTGACATTATTGAAACCAAAAGATACATGTTTTGGAACTTGTCTGGAAGCCAAGAACGCTGTCTTAAGGGTGAAGCTCCTTGAAGATATAAAAACTAAAATAATTAACTGGGGACCCATATTTTGGATCCACAGAGAATAGAACCGATGGCTTCCTACAGGTTTTATTTGGATAAGGATAAGCTTACTAGCAAGTAGTACTGCCCCAGGCTTACCATTACAGAGCACTGCCCTAGTTGGTTTCACTCAGTAGGAACGAAGCAAATAGATGAAGATGATGCTCCAAGAGGACATGAGAAATACAATTAAATATCAACTCTATTTTCTTGAGACCAGTTTTTGGAAACACAACTAAGAGAAGTCAAGACTATCTTTTTTTTGTTTTTCACATGGCATGACAACTATGACAGTAGAGTCAGAACTGGCTGTCTTCTCACTAATTATCATGGAGCTAGAAAGAATTTTATTGGCTCTTCAAGTCAAAATCCTACCTAGTGTAAGATTCCTCCACTACCAGTATCCTAGAAAAAAGGGTCCAAAGGGGACCCTTTGGGGACTCCTTGTTATCAGCAAATCAGTATTCCCTAACTTCTTTCACTTCTCTCTGGAACCTACATCCCATTGTGTATATCTCCATTTGCCTGCTGTTTGATTTTTCACCCCTTTAGCCTTGGTTGCATCTAGCTTTACTTTCTCCAGGGTTGCAGTACCACTGACCCTCATTCCCCTCTCCTGTCCCTCAACTTCATGCCCATCCTTACTACGTAATATTTTCCAAATTCATTGTGAACTTCAACAATCCTTTCATTCGTCCTTTTTATGTTCCCCACATCAATAGTTCCAAACTTGTTTCTATCCTTTTTACCAGCCCATACCTCTCTACTAACCCCTTTCCTCATCAACTACTTCAGAGAAAAATGTGGAGTCATCAGCCACCTCAATTTTCCTCTCTGCTACCTCTAAAGATTCACCTGTCCAAAAGGAAAAAGTTTCTCAATCCCTGTCATTCTAATCTCTCCATTTTATGCCTCATTCCATACCTTGCTTCATCAACTATCACTCTCCTCATTTCAATACATTGTCAATTTTACTCCACTGGGGATTTAAAAAAGAAGGAGTAAATCCCTTTCTTTAACATTGCCTTATCCTTGGGAAGTCAATTCCTGTCTCTGTCTCTTTGCTACTAAACTCATTGAAACAGTAATCTTTAATCAGTCCATTCATTGACCTTCACTTACTGGCCAGGGCACAACACTGTGGATTCTTGCCAACTCTTTTCCTCACAGTGCCCTACCCTCTCAGAGGTCACTGTAGGCCTCTGTTTTTGAATCCCAATGGGCTTGCCATGGTCCATCTGTATATAATTTCAAAATTGATCTCTCTACTTGATGCTCTCTCCACTGTTAATGAAGACACTGCTCCTGGCTCATGCTGAAATGTCCCTCGTTCAGTCACCTTCCTAAACTACAGCATGTACTGCAACTCAGGATCCTATCTGTGGTTTCTGATCTCTATTCTGGTTCCTATACCACATGGATAGAGACTAAAATCTTGGAATAGCACAAAATAAATCCAAATTAATTACAATACAAGCACTACAACAGTAAGGCAATGTTTCCTGATGTGTAACTACATGTACCCACAGTTATCACCTTAAGGACTTGATTCTTCCTTGCAAACACCTAAATCTTCATCATGTGCCTTCAGATTAATATCATGCTTTTATCTCTCTGTGCCTTTTTTACCTTGCCTGATAAAGTGCTGCCTGACCTCCTCAGACATCATTACAGCAGCATTAATCCTCAGATATAGGAAAAGAAAAGGTTACACGTCAAATAAAATTTAGTTACCCGCTTGAGAAAGATTGCCCAGCGTATACATACCAGTGTTCAACTCACTTGGTGTTACAATTTGGATATAAAATGTACCCAATGGGCTCATATATGGAAAACCCAAGTCTCTAGCTAGTAATGATATTGAGGGATGACCAGAAAATGATGATGTTAACCTCATCAGTGAGTGGGTTCATAGCTATAATGGGCTATTTAGGAGGTAGGGCCGAGTTAGACAAGTAGGTCACTGGAGGGTTGTGCCTTTGAAAGAATGTTTTGTCCTTTGTCCTTTTATCTTTATACTTCCTGTCTTCCATGAGGTAAGCAGGCTCCTCCATTATACCCTATCCCACTGCTATGATAGTGTCACCCCCCCCCCACCCAACCTCTACAGCAGTGCTTAGAGCACAGCTAGCCATGGTGTATGGTTTCTCTCGGATATTCTTGTGGTTTTCTTCCTGATACTCCATCATCGCAGTGGAAAGCTGATTTGTTCACTGAATAGAAAACATTTTATTTATAGCTATAGCTATGACAATCACAGTATCATTTACAAGGCAAGCTGACAACCCTGAGGATAGAGCTAGATCAGGGATGTATGGTATGAAAAACTTAACTAGAAAGGTAATATACATCTAGGGACACAGGACTAGCACCTGCACATGTTATCTTTCTACTGGAGCTGAACTGCTATCAATTCATTTAGAAGGAGTACTGACTTTTGAATTTTCCACTATTATTCTATTAACTGCTTATCCTGCAGACATATTTTTGATAGCCCTTTATTATATTCAAGTATCTCCAATATATTTCTCCATCTTTGTTTACTAAGCATTGGCCTCATAGTTCTAAGTCTTCTCTGAGGAAGTCTACCTAGATGTCCTTTAAACACCATAATTTTTTTTTTCCTCTAACTGGTTCCTCAGTTAGTTTGCATCACCTCAGTTAATAACTTCCCTAGTCCCTAGATGTAATTAATTCCCATAACCTTTGTTTTTATTGGTGATATATATTTCATTGACTTTAGTGAGCTAACATACTTTTCTACATAGTCTACATAAGAGAAAAAATAATTTTTAAAATGACTCCTGAATTAATTTTAAAGTAATTTCATTTCTTCATCTGTACAGTAGGAATAACATTACCTTCTATTACAGTATCTGAGAAGACTAAATAAGATAATGTATATGGTGATTTGTTTGATGCTGGTTAACAATAGCTGTTCAATGAATAGCCACTATTACAACAAAGAAGAGTTTTCCCATGATCTACCATGCCAGAATCTCATTCAAAGAACTAGTCTCCCTATGAATACATGAGAAGGTGAAAGAATCATCAAATTCTATTTGGTAAAATGGAAATACATATGCAACTTAATGCCCATGCTGTCTCTGTAGGTCCTCAGGGAATAGAAACAGAAGGAGCCCAGAGAAAGTCACAGTGGTGGGCACAGAGTGGTGGAGTCCCACACACTAATATGGTACAATGCTGACTGGAGACATGTGTTGCTCACAAGCTACCACTATATCCACATACCACATCCACTCAACTGAACCCGGATTACAAAAGATAATCATGTCACATCTATTCACATTGCTAGCTAATACTTTGTTTTGGTCCTCTATTTTTCAATAGCCTTCAGTCAATATGAGACTCTCACAAAGGAACTATTACTCTTTTTGCAACCCAAAGTCTTGCTAGCAAGTATTTATGAATAAAGAAATTAAAGAGATAATGACTATCAAAAAGCCCAGCATGCCCAAAGGAAAATTGGTAAGTGACATTGACTTCACACATGCAAGGGTACAAATAATTTTTTGGGCCTGGATGCTGTCCTAATAACTTCTTCCCCTCAAGGCTGATGCTCTACCACTTGATCCATACCTCTAAAGTGTTTCACGGACTTTCCTGCCAGGCCTGGCTTTGAACTGGGATCCTCACATCTCATCCTCCTAAATTAGCTAGAATTGCAGGTGTGAGTCACAGGCACCTGGCTCCTTTTCTTCATCTGAAATCTGGGGAAGTTCTATGTCCTTGGCAGTGAAAAATCACACCATTTCTAACACGGGATAGAGATGCTCTAGCAGAACTTTCTGTGACAACCCACCAGAGCTGTACAAGGGCTTGTACAAATTACAGCCCACCTTCCATATAAAGCAAAACTTAGTCTGGAACAACTATGATGGTGTTTGAAATCTGCAAAGGAGACTGTCTCAGGTCTTCTGGGAAGCATGCTCTCTGAATAATCAGCCTTGTTTATTTATTTTTTTCATAATAATCTAAACTTACAGAGTTTCTCAGTTCATGGATTATCTCAATTTTATCACTCCCTATCCCTGCAAAGGTCCTGGATTCCTTAGAAATGCTTCCAAGGATTTTGTAGTTTCAACAAATAAAATTAATTGTGAATAAATAGCATCCAAATTTTCCACTTTGCTTCAGAGCCACTCTTTACCCTGGGAAGAGTTGAGGATGTGGCCATTACTTCTATCTCCACTTAAGCTATCTTTCTACAAACATTGAAGACATGTTCTTCCAAAATTAAAACCATCATGTTCAAGAAGTCGTGAAAAAATAAGCACATTATAAATTGTAACCACTCACCAGTCAAAAGTATTTCAGGAAGAAAAGAAACTGGTTCCTCCCCCTCCCATGACCACAAGGTGTCAACATAAATGCTGACTTGTGCTCTCTGCGCAAACATGTCTATCACAATGACAGGAGATGAAAGAGCAAGCCCCGGGTCAAGTGCAAAATCAATCCTAGCACTGCCTTGTTTTCAAAACATGAACTCCACATTCAGCATTCGTAGTTCCACACTCCCCTCCCCAGCTGCATAAGTGACACCTTAAGAGAGGCTCTCTCTAATTCCACCTATTTTTGAGAATGAGTGGTTTAAACCAAGAACTTGTCAGGCCACAATGACCAGGGCAAACCTTGGAAAGAAGCCAGTTTTCCTGGATTTGATTGCAAGCGCCATAAAAACATAAGCAGCCTATATTAAACTAGAGACTTTCTAGCTCAGTAACAGTTAAGTATAAATATTTTGTAATAAAATCTTTAATATCTCATGATATTTGATTACAATATTCCTATTGTCCCCAGAGACAGTTTATCTGGTTTCACACTCCAGCTTTAACTGTATGCCTCAGTTTCTTTCTGTGTAATAGAGGAATAATAATAATGGTGCTTTCTCATTGGGTTTTGAAAATCAAATTAGATAGACCATTTGCCTGGTGTCAATTGCCCATTTAATATCCGCTGTTATTATGTACATTTATTAGTCACTCTTGGATTCTCATCATTGAGACTTTTGTTGTTTTTCTGAAGGAAGCAACTCTCTGCCTCCTCTTCTACAGAGAGGTTGCAGGTGAGTGCAGCTACTATGCATCTGCTTAAGTCAGCCTCTTACATTCTGCTTCTGGCTCTGACATTTGCAAGTGACATGACTAGAAGCAGGTATTTCAGAAGACTGAATAGATTAGAGCATGTAAAGCCATCAGAATTGCTGGGTTCCAGTGGCTCATGCCTATAATCCTAGTTACTCAAGATGCTGAGATCTGAGGGTGCTGGTTCAAAGCCAGCCCATGCAGACAGATCTGTGAGACTCTCATCTCTAATGAACCACCACAAACCCAAAAGTGGGGGTATAACAAGTGGCAGAGTGCCAGCCTTATGTTAAAAAAAAAAAAGGTAAGAGAGAATGCAAAGCTCTGAGTTCAAGGCTCCAGTATCAGCACACACACATCAAAATAAAAAAGGATAAAAACAAAAATTAAAAGGACTATGGGCCCAAGAAATCTCACTCCAAAATTATCAGCTGTTATTAGACAATATGAGAAAGTTATTATCATGTTATTTATTAAAAACCACATGCCCGGGGCTGGGGATATAGCCTAGTGGCAAGAGTGCCTGCCTCGGATACACGAGGCCCTAGGTTCGATTCCCCAGCACCACATATACAGAAAACGGCCAGAAGCGGCGCTGTGGCTCAAGTGGCAGAGTGCTAGCCTTGAGCGGGAAGAAGCCAGGGACAGTGCTCAGGCCCTGAGTCCAAGGCCCAGGACTGGCCAAAAACAAAAACAAAAACAAAAAAAAACCACATGCCCAATTGAAAGCAACTAAATACTTCTGTTACATAAAGATAAGAGGATGCAAAGAGGGCTGGGGATATGGCCTAGTGGCAAGAGTGCTTGCCTCGTATACATGAGGCCCTGGGTTCGATTCCTCAGCACCACATATACAGAAAATAGCCAGAAGTTGTGCTGTGGCTCAAGTGGCAGAGTGCTAGCCTCGAGCAAAAAAAGAAGCCAGGGACAGTGCTCAGGCCCTGCGTTCACAGCCCAGGACTGGCCAAAAAAAAAAAAAAAAGAGGATGCAAAGAACAAGGGAATATCTTACATGGATCTAGAACACATAAAACTTATAGTAACAATGGCTCAGGAGATCTGGGAGAAAAGAGCCATGTAGGCTTGGACAAGTAGCTTCATTGATCTGAGTTTCAGAAAAAAAAAATGACTAAGGTAGAAATGGCACCAAATTTGTGTGAGTGAATGCATAAACCTTGTTTCATAAATACCATTATGGCTGTTCTAAGGCCAATGGAACACACTGACCATTAGTGCCTCACATGGGTCAAACACATTTCTTCTCCTTTCTCATGGTAGATTCACTTGCCAAGTTCAACCTGGTGCATCACAGAAGTTTCTACCACTGTGATGCTGATGCATCAAATCTATGATTCAACTACTTGTATTGACAATGATTTGACATGTGACAATATTATTTTAATTGGTGCTGTCTCCTCTCTCTTTCACAGGAAATCACTATTTATGATGATGTTCAAAAATTAGAGTTTATACTGTGCTCTGAAAAATAGCTCAATGAAGAGTTCAGCCTCAGTGGAAAAGGACTATCAATTCCATATTGTAGGCAATAATGCAAGACAAGACAGAGACAGAAAGCCCCAGAGAGCAAAAGGCTATTCTGAGAGGCCATTTGTAAGAGATTCCCACCCAGATGCTTCACAACAGAACAATATACCCATAGGAAAGGAAGGCACCTGGTTAGCTGAAGTGCTTTTGTTCACTAATGTGGAATTCCTATTTCCTTTTTGGTGGATGATAAACAGCTGCAGGGTAAAGACTATAATGGAAGAAAATGAAAATATAAATAGATCCTGTAGGATCAAGAATGACCCAAAATTCTTCTAAAATTGGCATAGAATGTGCATATCGTAGATGCGATTGTAAGCTTATAGTCATGTGCATATTAACAAGTCAATACACCAGAATACCAGTGTCTCTACAAACCTAGAATCTTCCCCATCACTGTGCCAGCTTAGTATCTATATACCTGTATAAGCAATTGGCATTCTGATCTCACCAAAGATTAATTTTGTTTGTTATGGAACTTCATAGAAATGGAATTATACAACATACATTCTTATCTTTCTCCCCTCATGAAATATGCCAGTTTTGAGTAGCCTATAAATTCATATACTTGGCTATGGGTTATGCTTTCTTTTGTAATAAATATTAGTATCCCATGGTAGGAATGTGTCTTATTTTGCTTATTCATACTTTGGGATGGGCACCTGTCCTATTTCATTTTACCTGTGAAGATATTATAAAAAACTACTCAAATATTTTTTTCATATGCCTTTTTGTATGCATCTTTTGTTATTCCTCTTGGGTAAATACCTAAAAGTAAACTTGATGGATAGTAGAATTCATCTGTAGGTTTAAGAGGTATCAAACCACTTTTCAAAGTGGTTAGATCATTTTACATTATCAACTGCAGAGTATGAGAATCCTAGTAGTTGCACATAGAAACATGAAATATATATATATATATACACATATATTGGAATCGGTATACATACATATCTCACATTTATGTATGTGTGTATATACATGTATGTATATGTGTGTATATACTCAAGGCTGTTTGTTTAGTAGATATTTTTAGGTCCTAGAATTGAACTGATGCTTGCTCGATAGTCATACTATCACTTGAGTCATATCCACAGTCCCTGAACTCATGGTTTAATCGAGCTGTGATTCTCCTGCCTATGCCTTCCACCTTCCTGAGATTACATGCTGGAATCACCATTTTATTAAGATTTTATTATATTAAGATGTTTTTTAAGATGGTGTCTCATTAACTTCTTTTTGACTGGATTGGCCTTGAACTACGATATGATCCTCCCAATCTCTATGACCTGATCCTAAATACCTGATATTAGAGGCATGGACTCTTTACCCAGCATAAAGGCCACCAACTTTTAACATTTCCAGTTATTTCCATATTATCCATTATAGAGGGTTTGAAATACATTACTGTGATTTTCATATATGTTTCCTTGATGCTCATATGGAGCAACATTAATATGTCTAATGCCATGCAATATCTGTCTGATTTTTTGATTATTTATCTTTTAATTGTGGACTTGGAGGATAAGCTCTGAATAAAAGATCCATTTGGAATATCTCTGAAAATGTTTCCTACCAATATGTGGTTAATCTTTTAATTTTCTTAAAGATAGCTTCCTGATGTTCTAATTTTGATCAAATCCAATCTGATGGTATTGTTTTTTATGCTTCTTACTTTGGTGTTCTCCCCAAGATATGATTGCCTGCCCACCTTGCAAAGATATTTCCTAATTCTTTTTCTTTGAAGTCTCAGCATTTTAGCAATTGCAGTTAGGTTTATGACCCATCTCAAATTAATTTTGTCAGGGCCATCACTTAACACTTTTAACTCCTGCTGGATCATCCAAACTAATTCAAAATGGTCTAGAACAATAGTTTCTGAGCTCTCTTAGCAAAACTAAAGGTGGGCTACTGTTGGCTGATTGTGGTGGAGTTTGCGTTTTGTTTCATTCTGTTCTATCTTTAGGGGTGAGGTCTTTCTTGTTTTGTTTATTATTTTCTAAATACAATAGAACTAAATAAAACCCAGGACATATTATTATGAATACTTATAAATACTAGGAAGTCCTCAGAATTTAAAAAAAAGATAGTAAAGTAAATGTCTAAATGGCCCTCATAGTAAAGTAGCAGAGTAGCTGCTCTAGGTTCAAAACTTCAACAGGATAACTCCATAGCCAATTTCAATAATCATAATCATAGCTGTGTAACTATGTCAAATTTAATGTAAACGTCATGGTTCAAGGTAGAATGGTCTTAAATTTTTTCAGCCACTGATGTTTCTATTTTGTGGTAGTACTTTCTATTTTATACCAACTAGTCTCCAAAAATACCCTCAAGTACATATCTTCTGGTTTTTAAAGGAGAAAATGTAAGCTCAAAGAGTTAAGCAGCTTGACCTAGAGGCCACACCATCAACAACTGCTGAGAATTGAACTCCAAGTTTGTCTAATTTAAACCCCATGCAATTTCCACTGAAGGCCCTCTGTCCCCTTTGTTCATTCTAGTCACATATCATTGGGTGAAGCCAGTAGTGAGGGATTCTGGAGAGGAACTACAGTCATTTATGCTCATACACACAGCATGTTTCATTAAGGCTAACGGATCAGGAGAACATGTCTTGAATGTCAAAATCCTTAAGCCACAAAAGCATACTTATGCTTTGCTGATATCAGCTTATAGGCCTCCCTGATTGAAAACATTTCCCCCTCATGCATTTCTAACCTCATGCATATGTAGAGACTGTAAAGCTCTCTCTGTATCTTGCTTTTCTACTTACTTCTCCTTTCAAAAGGACCATGATAGAGCTCAGAGCTAAAGTATAGCTACTACAATCAGAGCTAGAAAGCAGAGGAGAGACTAGAGGAGAGACAAAAGCAAGAACAAGAGGGAGAGGGGACCCTTCCAAAATGTAGTACTCCGCCAGCATTTTATTGTTTCACCACATAAACCTAGCTTAGTAGATAGAAGCAGATTTTGCAATGCTATTGTATTCCATTATTCTCAGAGTTAAACATGCAGTGCTATTCCATGCAGTGCTGAGTCTCCTCTATTGCAGCAATGATCTGAGGAGAACATGGAAGGATATTTGCCAGAATATTTTGAAGGGGCTCATATTCAAGAAAGGGAAATAATAACTATAGGACAGTGATTTTCAGACTTTCTACTATGTCATAAGTAGAGAGGAAATTAATTTTTCCCCAAGCCAATTAAACAAATTACTGTTGTTTTCCCTAAAAGCCATCTAGTGTCATGTCAATAGAAGCAATGCACGGATGGAGAAAGATAGTAGAGGAGCTTGGCGCTGGTGGTTATGCCTATAACCCTCATTCCTCAGGAAGTTGACACCTGAGGATCACAGTTCCAAGTCAGTTTGGGCCAGAAAGTGAAGTCTCTATTTCCAATTAACCAGGTGGTGGTGGGGGGGGGGAATGGGACTCGGGGCTTGTCTTCAGTGATAGAATGCCAAGAAACACACATGAGACCCTGAGGTCAATCCCTGGTACTGTCCTTTGCTCCTACCTTTCCTTCTTCACAACAACAACAAAGAAGAAAGGAAGTAGGGAGAAACGAAGCTGTGAGACACTGTACAAATTTTTTTTACCACAAAAATGATCAAAAGACTAGTATGATCAGCATCACCACACACAGAGTAGATTGAAAAAGAATGCTAACTATTGATACATTGGAATGTAGCTCAGCAGAAAAGTGTGTTCTTAGTGTGCATGAGGCTTTGGCTTCAATCCCCAACACTGTAAATTAAAAATATATACATAAATAAGCACACCACTCTCCAGTCTCAACCTGGACCAACTGAATCAGAAACCGAATAAGGACAACACAGGTGATTTATTTTTTTTTTTACCCACTCTGGGTCTTGAGGAGCAACACACACACACACACACACACACACAATTACAAATGTGAAAAGTGGCATCTTAGTCCTCATACATTGCCTGGAGGAGTGGTTATTTGGAGAGGATCATTATGACTGTGCGCATCCACAAATTGGAGTCAATTTGACCATTTTACACAGACTGGAGAAACATAAACCTCCTGCTTCTTGTGGATCTGTGATTGGGAAGAGGTCTTTTTAAGTTTCAGGATGACTCTTCATTGTCAGGCCATACTAGTTAGAGGACATCCATGAAGGCCCCTGATTCTGGGTAGGTTGGGGGAGTTTCATGCTCTGTGTTACCTGGACTCGCTGCAGCAGCCTTTCCTAGTCATTATTATGGGGCGTGATTCATGTTGTGTGTGGGGATCTGGACTTATTCTTTACGGCCCCATCAAGCTGCCGTACCTCTGGCAAACAGGAAGGTGCAGATCCGGGGATTAGGATTGGTCCTTTCTCTGTTTATGGCCTGCACTCGATCATAAATTTGGAGCAGGTGGGCAGAGTGATTGCCGGTTGTGGAGGAGCTGAATGGGGTGCAGGAAGAGGTGAAGGAGGAGGGGTGTGAGCTGCACCAACAGAGGCAAATATGATCTGGAGTTTCCTCAAGGTCATTTGGCCTCTGCAGCAAATAAAGGAAAAGAACATAGAAAAGGATTTTTCTCATCTTCTATATTTCTAAGCCATTACAGACCCTGAGTTGATGAAGGTCTGGTCAATAGAGTTGTTTTCTCTAGGGTTTTTGTTGTTGTTGTCATTCTCTTTTTAAAGGTGCCATGATGCTTACGATAGAAACTAAGCAACCGAGCATAAAATGAAAAGCTACTCTAGGAGTTTTCTTACTGGTGCCCAGGCTGCAAATCAAGGAAATAATTTGATGGTAATTCTGGAAGAAAAGTTATAAACAGGAAGAACCAAAGCAGAAAATATCAGAGGACTAGCCTAAATGGCCCAGATTCATCCAAAGATAACATGTCAGCTCTATGGGGAGAGAGACGATGTGAACTTATACCCTTGTGAATCTACTTGGGGCATGAAAAATACAGAAACTATTTGGTAAGGCAAAAAAGTACACATTGGCTTAGTATTTAGTCAATTAATTTTCAAAATTACTATAAAATACTAATGACTGCACTAAGTATTTATAAATATGTATGTAACTACTGCCCTCCTCAAATCCTTGTTTCACATTTAGGAGCTGCTGGTCACTGAAAGATGAAAATGCATTATGTTTTCTGAGAAAGAATCAGATTATGTTGGAAGTCTTTCTCAAAAGGAGACCTGAGCATAATTAGGAAGAAGCAAAAACATCCAGTGGGCTTATTTAAAAGAGAACAAAATCAAGTCAACAACTACCATAGTGGGCATGCCCAAGGGGCATTTGGTAATATCCTTAGGTGGTTGGGGTTATCATATTGGAGAAAGTGTCACTGAGCAGAGTCCAGGAATGGTGTTAATATTGTACAATTCACAGGGAAAGCCCCACTGCCTATAGCCACACAGTCCAAAGTTTAATAATGCCAAGGTTGAAAATCCTGAAATCAGGTAGCCAGGCTATACTTAGGGAAAAAAATCTGTCCTGGTAGCTTTAAATTTCTCTTAGTGATACCCAGTGCCTCTCTACCACACTCTCTATGAACAAAAACCAAGAAGGGCTTTGGATGGATGCTTTCCAGAAATGTGCTTGATAAGTAAGGCAGGCAATGTTGATTCACACTGTACCACAATCATAGCTCAGCATCCTGTAGAGCAACCTCCGGGACTAACATTGGTAGCTATTCTCCCGGTCCACAAACACTAAGAGAATGGAAGTCATACAAGCTTCTTGAAATCTATTGCTATATCTCTATCATGAAGTAATTTGCATAAAGGAAAGATTTGTGGTCATTGGATTAGTGTGTAATTTCAGATCTTCAAGATATCTAGTAGGAATGAACGGGGTCACCAGGCTCAAAAGGATGGATGTAAGTCATAGTACAAAACGGATTCCCTCATGCAGGTTGTCCACTCACATAAAAGTTCTCCATCCTAACCTCCTCAGTCCACATCCTTCTGGGCTCTTTGCTCATATCCCTAGCTTTCTTTGCTCTAAAATCTACTGGCAACTCCCTCAATGTAAAACATTTGTCAGCAGTGTTCCAGTGGCTCACACCAGTAATCCCAGCCATTTAGGAGGCTGACATCCAGGGATCAAAGTTTAAAGCCAGAACAGGCAGAAAAAGTTCAGGAGAGTCTTATCTCCAGTTAACCATCAAAAACCAGAAACAAAACTATAGCTCAAGTGGTAGAGCACTAGCCTTGAACAGTAAAGCTAAAGGACAGCTCCCAGGTCCTGAGATCAAGCCTCACTACTGAGAAAATAAGTAAATCCTAATTTTACCCCCAATATTAGTAGGAGATGGAGTTGAGTGCTATAAACTGAACTACAAAAGTCTCAGTGAAAAGAGAAGCCAGAGAGCTAGAAATTGTAGGTGCTTATTAACCAATTTACTCAGTAGGGTTTTTGACAGAATTTAATATTTGTATGATAATTCCCACCATTTCATTTTCTTTAATTCCAATTTCATTGTCTGGCCATTTGATTTAATACAGGATTATTCTAAAAAATGAATTCTTAATTAACTTTTTCAAGAGATTGGGGGAAATGGCATTTGTTTGTGCCGTACATTCTAAAGCCTTATTGGGCTGCTCACTGAGCAGAAATAAAAGATTTCTGACTTTGGCCAGCCGTTCTACCGCAGTGATAATTAAATAAAATCTTAACCCTCAAAAGAAATCCTTCTGCTGCATTTTGAATCCTTCTGCCCTGTGTTAGTTGCATCCTTTCCAAGACAGCAGGACAGCCCATACCAATTCAGGAATATTTGCAATAACCCAGATGACAGAACTCCACTGCTAAAGTGAGCAATTTCAATTATAACAGAAAAGAGCCAGGCTTCTCTTACACTCCCTGCTCTAAATTTTAAACCAAACATTCAGAATGAATGTTAGAAAGAATGAAATGCAAACTTTCTCTGAAGATAATTTTATATATCAAAATTATCTTTTGGTAATACATATTCACATATACTCATTTTTTGAAGTAGCTGTACAAAGGGTTTTCAGTTCAACTCAGAGTATGAGGAAAATGCATCTGAAACAATGTCACCCATCACTCCATCATTCTCTCATCTTTCCCAAACCCATCCATATCCTTAAGGCTCAATAATATGCATTCAATATAATGTACATTGAATATAATGACTGTATTTTTTTCAGTCAGTTGTGGGTCTTGAACTCAGGGCATAGGCACTTTCCTTGAGCTCTTTCTGCTCAAGGCTAGCACTCTACCACTTTAAGCCACAGTTCCACTTGTGATTTCTGGTATTTTTCTGGAGATAAGAGTCTCACAGACTTTCTTACGCAGGCTGGCTTAGAACTGTGATTCTCAAATCATAGGAATATAGGCATAAGCCATCAGTGTCTGGCTATTTTTCCATCCTTTCTCCATCTACTTATTATAGTCCACATGAGTTTTAAGCAAAAAGCATATTCCAAAAGAGTCCACTAAGGCTTGCATTGTGTTTTAGATAGAGATTAAGCTAAGAAAACATAATGAAATTCAAATAAATCTAGTCCCATCCCTTCTAAGCCATGAGGACCTAGGTAGATTGTTTAGTTGGGCTAAACCTCAGTTTTTCATCTCTTCGGTAATATGTTAAGTGCCTCCAGTAAATGTAATTGGGGTAGTATAAGACTCAAGGAATTTTGCCGTTTTTCTTTTTTCTTTTCTCCTCAGCAAGATGACCTCCTGTGCAAGTTTATGTACTGCAACTACTCAGTGGAGAAAATACATTATCAGCCAGAGCCTTATAATTTATCATATATTCTTGGGATCCAGGCCCCAGAGACCAAAGTACAAAACCAGACAAACAATTGGTCAGTTGCTTTGCCAGACCAGGGGAGGAAGTTGGTGTTAAGTCTCAACATGGCAACTGGTCAACCCATAGCATCTGCATGCAAGAAAGCCTGACAGCACCTCTCCACCAAATAACAATTGTTTTCATTTCAAGAAGGCAGTCACACCAGGGAAAGGAGTATAAAGTTTTGGCAGATGAATGAGAAGGCTGCCCTCCATTCCCCAGTTGTGATATACCACTCTTTGATTTTTCTCTTCGTATACCAATCTGTTTCCCCCTCTTAGTCTTTCTACTGTGTCTCTTTCCTTTTTTGTTCCCCCTCCAGGTTATCTGTAATATTTTCTAGTAGCTCACTAGTTAAATGTTTCTTCCTCTCTCAATTCTTTAAGCCTGCACTTGCTAAGTGACACCACAATTCACAATGACACATCCTAGAACACCAGGAGAATTGCTAACCCCAGAATCAGTATTTAATTTATATAGATTTTTGTATTAGAATTATGACTGTGGGAACACCTTTTTGTATTGTGAAAACAAGTGGCTCACTCTCTCTTCAAATTACTTCCATTACAATACTTCTTTCACTACCCTTCTGCTTAAGCTAATGTGGTAGAAAGAAGTATTCTTCACTTCTTTTATTGAAACCTTTAAGAAGAGGTTAAATTCACATTTGGGTATTTTAATACTAATCTTAATTTTGAGGACAAGGATCTTAAGACATAGATAATTTGAATTTTTTGAGTATCTCCCAGAATTCAAGGTTATATTAAGACTAGAACATATCTCCCCAGAGCCAAAGTCCAGCACTTTAAGAATAAGCTACATTTATTCATAGTATAGCCCATTTCCTGTGGATGTGACTATCCATTCTAATTATGGGATTGTAATGACTCTGCTCCTTGACTTTAAATAACCCCTTTCTAAATTTAGCAGGTCACCTAAACTCAACTACCATCTGTATGAATGAAAGTACCTGCTAAAAACCAGGTTCATTGCATCCATTATTTCATAAAACACAATCTGAGCCATGAAGTAATATCTTCACTTAGAAGCCAAGAGATCTAAAAGGCAGAGAGAAATAATGAAGGTTCTCAAAACTTAGATGGCTCCCAGGCCCCAAAATCAGGATCTATTAAGAAAAGTTAGAGCTTAAACTCTATCCCTTTACTCTTAGACCTCTGTTACCCAACACATGTCTATTCCAGTGTGCCTATCCATTAGGAATGCTTTCCTACTATCTCTGTAAAAAAAAAATTCCACCACTCTTGTCAGTATCAGTTTATACAGGCCCTACTCCTGGAACGTCTGACACCCTCCACTGTTTGTTTATCCTTAATCACCCATAGTTTTCTGTGTGACCACAACATTCTATTCAAGTTTTTGTTGGAACATTTAATAAGCATATCCTAGGCATCACAACCATTTATTAGCATTCTGTCTCCTGGAGAACATGTTATTCACTCAGGTCCTTTGTTCATTTATGAAATAATCACTGGAGCCTACTACGTGCAGGGCACTGGATGGATAAACACTTTATGTGGGATTTTTGCTCATTTTATGGGACTTGCATTTGGATGGAAGAGGAAGAAATGGATGGAATAAACAAAGAACAAAATACAAAACATGACCATTGAGGTAACCACGTACAGAAGACTGAAGATTGCTATTGAGATTAACAGGACATTTCCAGGGTGACAAAAGGAAGATATTGAAGAAGTTATGAAAAGACCATTATAAGTATTTTAGAGGCAAAGTCCTGCATAAGCCCCAGGAAGATGAATGGGGTCAGTGAGCTCAGAGGGAGAATAGTAAGACTCAAGCTAGGATAGAGGCCCGAGAAGGCAAATGGCTACCTCCTGTATATAGCAGCAGTCCCAATGGATTGGCAAGGGAACTTGGTTCCAGTTCAACTGACACAAAAGCGTCTCTGCCCATTACGAGCACTATATATAATCATAGAAAGTTTTCTCTTTCTCTCTGCCCCGTGATGTCTTTGTATGCCAAAAAAAAAAGAAGAAAAAGAAAGAAATCAATGCAAGAATGGAGTGGAAACTATGTCAAAACAATTCTTTGTTAGAGGTAGGTAGAAATATGAGGTGCATACAAGAGTTTTAGATTCTATTAGCAGGATAAGGAAAAATATCTAAAACAGATTCTTCTCAGTGAATAAGTATATGACCTGCAGATGAAAAGGTGGAAGAGTGTAAAGTATGTGTTGGCCTCAGTATTAGCTCTTACACAGGGTCACCACTATAGTCCATGAAGGCAGTGTCAAGTCTTGGGATGATTCGGGGTTCCTCTTTGGAGAATAAAGAATGGGTTTCAGCCATTACCACACTATGGCACATTGCTAAACATTCTTAAATGCTGAATCACTGGTTTTGTTTTGTCCCATTCTTTATTGTTACTGTTCTAAAAGTAAAAATATTTTTAACAATAGGTTTTTAGTCTTCTGAATCTCATTTACTATCCAACCCATACACACTTCTGGACTCTCAGATACTTACTGATATAAAGAACTCACTTTGTCTGCCAGATAAAGGTGCAACATGAAGGAATGGAGGCTAGATAGTCAAGAATGCCTGTTTACTTGGCTTCTGCTGATCAATTAACATCAAAGGAAAAAAAATTAGTTGGTGATTTTGAATGCTTTTGTAAGGTCAAGAAAGTCTTTCTTGGCTCTGGTTAAAAATGAAAGTATAAGCCATCAACAACAATTAACTGAAGATATAAACAATAAGGGATGCATATTTATTAGGAGAGGTAAACTCAGATATGTAGAGAATGTTACACATGCTGGGGAAAAAAAACCTATTTGCTAGAAAATTTTGTCCTTCAAGGATATCTAAACCATCATTTTTTAAGATAACAATATTTTTGCTCATAATTGAAAAAGCAATCTATCTATTTAATCTTCGCTTGAGTCACTGAACACAACCCCAGTCTCACAAAGCAAAAAATTCTCTATCCACTGTTATTAAGTTCATCTACTAAATTTCATTAGGAAAGAATAAACTGCTTATCTGTACTCTGTCTTTTCATTACATATTTTTATGCCTTTAGGTCTCTGCTTGTTGACTCAAGGATATGAAGAGAGAAATAAAATTCTCACCCATTTTTCCCAGATAAATATTCTACAAATTGCATGCAATATTTCTTACATTCAATGGAGGCTTAATACATGATGTATAAGAACAAGCTGAGATTTTAGATGTGCTATTTACTGACATCCATAATTATATGGATTTACAAATATCTACACGCATCCCCTTCACAGATGCTTAATTAACTTGTCGAGGATTTGGAATCTCAACAGTCTACAGAAGTCAGCAGGATCATTAAACCCAATCATATTTTCAGCCTAACCTGATATTTCACTAGAGCCATTCAAATCAATTTACCCAACAGAGACATTTGTCCCTGGTCTGTCACCACAGCTCGTACCAGGCGTCCTACACTTCTTTATCTTTTGGCAGGACCATCATAAGCAAATGACAGAGAGAATGATGTATGAGATCTCAAATAAGCCATAAATCCCACAGCCCTTCATCTTCCGTCAGGCAGACTGAATTTACACCCACTGGCCTTGGGAAAGGCTCTTAGCTCAGCTCTGAGAAAGTCAACTTAAAACTGACACACTCTTTTAAGAGTGAATCCCTTTCTCAATGTGCCATTGAAGAGAGAAAGAACCAGGAAAGAAAAAGGTGGAAGGGAAAGTCAGGACACATTTTTTTTTTCTCTTTACCATTGATGCATGTAGCTAGCTAGCCCTGTTTACCTTTAGAATGAAAATACCTTTGTGGGACCACCTCATGCTGGTGTGGTCTCCATTCTAAAGGAACCAGAAATCTTCAGTCGTATTTGTTCCTTCTAGTTGGTATGCATGGTCAAATACCAGTGCTCAGAAAATATTTGCTTCTCAGAGACCACAATAAACCCAGAAAAGTGGAGAGCCAAATGCTTTGTAAACAAGGGACATGGTTCTTGGAGGTAGGAGCGTGTTCTGCTTTGCACATGCATGAAATGATGAATTCTTGCTTTCTATCAGTTTGGGTATTAGGTAGAAAACTTGCCACAATCAAAAGGCCCCAATCTGTAAGCAAAACTCTGGAATGCCTCACTGGAAACAAGGTTTTGTAGCAGAGTCATATTTGTTTTTAGATGACAAAGCTAAGTCAAAAGAAACTACTCTTTAAAACCCTAATGAATCATCAACAAATAGCATGCCACATAAATAAATTGAAAACCTAGAATAAACCAAAAACACAAGAAGTGAGAAGAAGGGTTAAAAGAACGGGCAGCAATTGTTTTAAACATCATTACATCTTCTTATCCCTCTGTGATAAATGAAAATGCTATTGTTTGTAATGTGCACTGAAATTATTCCACAGGAATTCACCTGGTCCTCTCTTCCATTCATTTTGATTGTCAACAACTCCATAAAGCAGTAATCATGCCTTTGCCCATGCATCTCATTATCTAGCCTTCTTAGCACACATCTTGAGTAATGCAATTTACTTCAATGTCACCAAGAAAGCCAAGTCCCTATGGGACCATCATTATCGTAAACCACAATCTGCTGCCAATTTATCTGTCCTTAGATGTTCTTTAATGTAACTTCCTTTGAAAAAGGGAAAACTTCAAATACCAATAGTACAATACAATGTTGATTCCAACAGTGAAGTCCAGTTTCCTTCCATCTTGTGGTTTCTGTTTCTGCTTCTGTTGTTTTGTTTTGATTATGTCATTGGGTATACATGTTTCCTCCTCCTTACTGGCATGGTACAGGTACAGATGGAGAGGTGAATGGAGAACACACATTGTTGTATCTTTGCTCTCACCCACATCCTACTTTGAAAGCCACCAACAACCTTGTAGAGCTGACATACTATCATTGTACTTGGAGGAATTCCCTTGTTTTCAGAAAATAATTTCCAAACAAAATCATATTATTACTTTACTTGTGGCACTAAGTTTTAAATTCAGGGCCTTGTGCTTCCTAGGCAAGTGTTCTACCACTTGAGCCATGCCCCCAGTCCTTTTTCACTTTAGTCATTTTTCATGTAGAATCTCATACCTTTGCCACAAACCAGACTGAACCATGCTGCTTCTACATATGCTTCTTGTAGAACTGGGATTATAGGCATATTCCACCATGTCTGCTTTATTTGTTCAGATAGATTTTGATAACTATTCTGCCTGGCTAGCCTTAAACCTCAGTCCTCCTGATCTCTGTCTCCTGAGCAGCTAGGATTATAAACATGAACCACCGCACTCAGTAAAGATCAATATTAAGTTGTAAGTAATCTATCATGCTGCTACCTTAATAAGGAAAGACATTTGGTGACTTGAGAATTATGGTATAAGAAGTTGAAAAATCACAGAAGTATTTACTGAATAGTATGTAAAACCCCTCATTTCTAGTCAGCAATTTTATAATTATTTTTCTCAAGTATACATTAAAGCACCTAGTAGTATGGAGTAAGTTGTAAAAATATCTTAACATGTGAAGATGACCACATAAAAACTGCAACATATTTCAAGTGAGTCAGAGGCTCATGCCTGTAATCCTAGCTAATCAGCATCTGAGGATCAGAGTTTGAAACCAGCCTAGTCTACGTGACTTGTATCTCCAAATAGCCACCCGAAAACAGGAAATGATGCTGCAGCTCAAAGTGGTAGAGAGCTAATCTTGAGGGAAAAAGCTAGGGACAGGGCCCAGGCCCTGAGTTCAAGCCCAAAGATAGATAGATAGATAGACACAGACAGACAGACAGATTATGTCAAGAACAGAAACAAATAATTTTTCTTCCTGGAATAATTTAAAGGTAATGAACCACAAACTAAAATTCTATCAGAGTAAAACATTCTCTCTCCTACTCCTACACATACCAACATATACACAAGCACACACACACACACACACACATTATATTTGCTTTAAAGTAGCAGAGAAACCATTATATCTATTCCATTTCCATGAGGAAAAATCTAGAAAGGTAAGTTTTACTTTAAGCTTCAATAGATATACAACTAGAGATAGAAAAAGGTACAGTAAACCTCCAAGGCTAATTTGAGATGAATTGTTCCAAGCATGGTCATTTCACGTGTTCCTGCTGCTCTATGCAGAAAAAGAAATTATAAATTTAGGTTGATTTATATTTGCGGTTCAGGACCCTTGCCCATGGGTGCCACTCAAGAAAGAGAGAAAAATGGAATATGACTTTTGTCTTTATGTTTTTATTTATTTGGCAGTACAAGGGTTCTAACTTAGAACATCTAATTTGAGTGGCATTCTATCATATCAGCCATACCCCCTAGTCTTGCTTTTCACTGATCATTTTGGAGATGGAATCTTGTAGTCTTTTCTGCCTGGGCTGGTCTCAAATCCTGACCTCCTGATCTTAGCCTCCTAAGTAGTTAAGATTACAGGCAGAAGCCACTGGTACTAACTGGAATATGACACAAACTGACACTGACTGGAATATGATATATGTATTGACTTAAATGCTTTAATATTCTGGGATAAGATGTTCTATAAGCATAAAATATATGTTCCTAGCAAAGTAATTTCTCATTTTCTGAATATGAATGTGAAGGCAATGCACAGAAACAGGACCTATGCTTCGCAGGTGAAGAACTGTTAAAGGAGTATATCAGATACATCTTCATGAAAAGGCCAAATATAGTGTGTTTGATGTAATGAACGGAATATATGAAAAGCCTCATGGAAATGAAAAATGAGACAAAGCTCAAGAGGGAAGCTTATTAAAAGGACAGTCCTCACTTAAAATAATTTATCTCAATATCTTGGTTCTTAACCACTTTATGTGAATATACGTTTGACTTTACCCATTTCCTGACAAATTTATCTTCACTGATGGCTTTTCTTCTAATTTCCCTTTTCCTAAAGTGAACTTAATAAATTTCCTTCTACTTAAACATGGTTTACACGTATAAAAAGAAAGGGTCCTTTCATTAGGTGTATAAAACAGATAAAGTTAAACTTACTGTTAAGGTCCAAGGGTTTTTTCCCGTTTACTCAAGGTGATATAAAAATGTGAAATACAGTTTTAGACATGAGGTGACTTGGTAATCTTATTCCAGATTGCATTAGGAAGAGGATTTCATATCTGATCTACTATTCATTTGCTTAGAATACAGACTCTCTCAGAATACTTGACAATAATGATTCATAATGGTTAATTCGAATATGATTTAAAATGAATGCTTTATAAAATTCACTTCTGTGCAAAAAGATACCTTAAAAACTCATGTTCACTTCTTTGTAAATTGGAAATTACTGCCAGTGTTAAAGTCTTGAACACCAAAAATAAAGGTATTCTTAATCACTACAGAGTAATAAAACATAGTAGGTTTACTTAGAAAAACATGATTCTATATCACAAGACTATACCATCACCAAATTTGTTTTTCAGCACCATAATGCCTTATTTTTCACAGGACTTTAAACACCACACATGCTGTTTGGGCCTTTCTTATTTGAATCTTTGAGTCCCATATACAGAGGAAGAGCAAGCTTTCCTATCTCACAGATTAATACCAGGCAGTTCAATTAGACAACTCACACACCAATTGTTTCAACAAAATACTACATGAATCTCCTAAATTTTAGTGTCTTTTCTCAATGTGCATGTTTTTATACATGTGAGTGTTTGTGTACATGAAATAAGCCCACTGTAGCAGCAACATCTGTACATGGAATTGTTGGTAGCTTCTCAGTAGTCACATGTTTGTGCTCTGGTTGGAATAAGTGTCTCTGGAAACATGTTAAGGGACAGGTCCCTAGGGTGGTGCTCTCAAGAAGTCCAAAGGTCCTTACAGAGGAAGGAAGTCCAGAGGTCCCTGGGGAATGCAGTTGAACAATGGATGCTATGGGATCCTCTGGTTCCTGATAGAAGTAGTTTTGCTCTTCCACAAACACTGCCCTTGGTAGAGACCCAAAGCTGTACTCCACCCTTAATCACAGACTAGAAATTCCCCAAGCAGGAGCCAAAGTAAACCTTTTCTCTTCCCAAGTTAATTTTCTCTGGCATTTTGTAATAGTAACAGAAAACCAACAATGCCTTATAAACAATGGATCTATGAACACATTTCTACTTCTGAAGTACCATCTAATCAGGATTAAATAAAAACCAAAGTCATATTTTCCCCCTAAACATTAGAATCTGGGAGAGGGTTCTGGGCATGGGCACAGTGAATCATGCATGAAATCTTGGTTATTTGGGACATTAAGATCGGAGGGTGGCAGCTCATGGCTACTTCAAGTAGACAAAGGTTTGAAAGACTCTACCTTAACTAGTAATTGGGTAGAGTGGCTCCCACCTGTCATCCCAGAGATGTAAAGAAGCACAAATAGGAGGACTGCAGTCCAGGTTGGCCTGGGCTTATAGAATGACCCTATCTTGAAAAACCACCAAGTGATTCAATTGGTAGAGCACCTGCCAAGCAAATGCAAAGCTCTGAATTCAAACAAAACAAGAAAAAAGAAAAGAAATGCAGGCTTCTCAGAGGACACTTAGTGTTCAAATTGGTGATAAGTTGTCTAATCATAGTCTGATTATGGGTTCAATACTGAACTTAACAAATTGAAGTCTCAGGAATCCATCATTGTAACAAATATTTTTGAAGAAATACTAAATATTCATATCATGTCCATAAACCCATGGAAGTCAGGTTTCTCCTTTTTAGCTCACTGTGCCCTGTCTCCTCTGATCAGAAACTACCACTGGACTGAGAAGGAGAAATGTGTATGAATGAATTCAATTCTATACAGCCAAATGGCTTCAAACTTGTCATAATAATTAGGCACCAGTGAAAACTGAAAGTCTTGCTGAAACTAGTCTCTGCCTTAAGTCTCTCAAAATCACCTAAAGACCGAAAAGAAAAATCAGAAGTCTTGGATAAAGCAGCTTCTATTATTGTGGAATAACTTCCCAAACAGTATTCCTTAGAACCACACATTTGGTTTTCCTGGCATATTAATAAAGACATGTTCCATTATGGGAGCTTTTAAGGAAATTCTCAGTTTTGTTTGACTTCCCACTACCACTAAAGCACAGCTATACAAAAGCACAATTCTTTCAGAGACTTATCCCCATACTTCCATAGTCCCTGACCATGTACTCAAGGTTCCAGACCACATTCTGAACATCTGAAGACACTGGTGTTTCGTGGAGACACCTGCCAACTCATAAATAAACAGACTTTAATGATCAGATATTGGGAAACATGAAATACATTAGGCTGAGCTTTGCCATGTATTCTCCTTCTAGGGTTTCCTGATGCCCTGGAGACACATGGCCTAAATGTCTCCATGAAACAGGCCTAGGCCCAGAAACAGAGCTGAAGAGAAAATATATCCTGAATATAGTTAAGTGTGTGTATTGAGAGAGAAGGCGGGGGGGGGGGGAGGCACTAAACAAGTAAACTCAGCATATAACCTGCAGTTGAGGAGATGTGAAGAGATAGTTCTTGGTATAGGTTAGAATGAGACAAAGCGACAGTGTTTGCAGGTGCAAGGAACTCAGAGCAATCAAGGGGAGAATGAGAGAAGAGCTGTGTGAAGGGACATGCCATAGGATGTGACAGTAATAATAGCCCACAGTTATGACTGATCATTTTACTGGAATTAACTATTTTTCACTAGTTGTAACTACATGAAGTAGGTGTCATTCTGCACATTTTACAGGGACAATCATTTGGCCATAGGGAGGCAAAGCTACATGCTCAGTTGTACAAAGATAGATCAGTAACTAAGATTTGAACCTAGATTCCAGTGCCTAATTCCATACCACTGTATGAATATTGTATAGTAAAGAGGAAAAGGATCAGAGAATGTAATTAGGAATTCAATGTATAGCCTACAAAATTAAGTAAAGTGAGGGAAGAAGTAGTTTGGGAGGGATGGGTTAGACTGTTGAAAGAGGCAACATTGATAAAGATACATTGTATTCATAAACCACTTAGTTACATTGAACTTCTTTGTAAAACTAGTTAAAGATAATAAAAAATACTACTTTTTTTTAAAGGAAAGCATCCACTATCACAAATCACAGTGCAGATTTTATCCTTAAACACACAAAGAATCATTCACTAGTTTTACCCAGTAAAATTGTTAGGAAAGCTCACCAAACATCAGAAATGACTGGCTGCAGTATGGAGAATTATGAACTTAAGGAGAAGAGAAAAGGTTGCTTAGCCCTAGTGAGTGAAGAGTTTCAAGACATTTCACAATGGAACTGCAAGAAGTCTGGAAAACAAACATGGAGCCCCAGCTCTAAGGCCTGGGAAAGCTTTTAGATCACATGAGGTTTCCTGTTGCAAGTTTAGGGTAGTTGTGCTGAGTGTAGAAACACTGTTGCCGTAATTCATGAGATTATAATATGTAGGACTCCTAATTCATTCAAAGATTTGTAAAACTGGGGATCCAGTCTAAGTAATATTCTTTCCAACTCCAATGTAATGACCAAGTAGATAAAAGTTGAATGAACTACTTGATTTGAAACTCAATTAAATTGAATCCAACTTCCTCACTGGAAATTGTGTCAAGGTGATAGAAGCATGTTTAATTTACTAGAAAAAACAGAAAGTTCCCAGTTATAATATTAAAGCAGTACTAATTGCTGACAGCTGAATTTTAATGATATATTATTAAGGTTAATGACATTCAAACAGAAATTTGTCCTAAACTAGTAGGAAGGGAAATATTTCTTTTGCTTAATTTTTTATTTGTTGTTAATTGCTCTCATTTTTGCTTTGGGTTTGTTTGGGTTTTGTTGAGTTTGTTGTTTAGGGGAGGGGTGGAGAAGGAAGTACTTTTCTCTGTACCACAATCAAACAAACAACAGCAATAAAAACTGGAGATACAATGTGATTTATGTACATATGGTCCAATTTAGATGCATACTCATATTATAAAATAAATTTTATTAGTTTACAATTCCCTCTTGTTTCAGTGAGCCAAAAAATGATTATAAATTGTAATTGATTAACTCTTGATTCTGAGTTGGATTTTTGGATACACAATATAAACAATCATTAAAGGAGGATTAATCTGGCTACACCAGATGGATTCCAATCTGTTTAGCAAGTTTATTACAATTCTAATTTTCTTACAAAATTGAGAAGATAGGATAGTTTCTACAATTCTTGTGGGCCTTATAGAGTTTGTTTTAGGCATTTGTTAGGAACCATAGGTTTGTATTTTGCAAATTGCCAAATCCTATTCCTATAGTTTCTTGAATTTCACACAAAACATCTCCATACAAATCATTGATTGGATTTCACTTTCTATTAGAAAAGAGTTGCTTTCCAAAGTCTACTGTGTGAGACTTTCCTATGGTAATTGCTTATGATATCATTTAAAATATATTGTAGAACACCGATTTTATGAAATGTTAAATATTTAAACTTTCCTGGGTTTAATAGGGTAGATGTATGTTTTATAAAATTTTAATTCTAAGAAATAAAACAAGCACAGAATTGCCTTTGAGCAGTTCACCGAAATGTCCCTTCTCTCTCTTTCTTGTAGAATTACAATTCAGCAGAAATAAAAGGCTTCCATTACATGCCTGAGGAACTTCCTACCAGAGAAAGAGATTCGAATAGGAGCATGGTCCAGATGGGCCATTTCCAAAAAGACAGAAATGGGACGAGGACTGAATGGAGAAAAAGACGGTCAGAAACAGAAATACCACAGAAATGTAACACCACCATCTCTTAAAAGAAGAGGGTCATAAAAATAGCTGAATAGAATCAAACAGAGGAATAAAAAATATAAGGCTGAAGTGAGAAGCATAACACAAGCACACACCTGCACACACACACACACACACACACACACACACACACACACACACACACCAAGAAAGGAGTCAGAAACAGTCATTAAAAGACCAGTAGGGATTAGGGACATGCACGACAAAAAAGGATATATATATATACTTTTGTTATATAATATATACTATATTACATATACATACATACAGGCAGGCAGGCAGATAGATAGATAGATAGATAGATAGATAGATAGATAGATAGATAGATAGATAGATAGAATAATACAATATTAATTAATGCAGGCAGGGAAAGGCTCCACACATCAAAGTGGGACCAAAAAGACACATGTCAAAACACCAATGGTGATTAAAAATGCAAAATAAAAAGAGTAAAATTCGGGGCTGGGGATATGGCCTAGTGGCAAGAGTGCTCGCGTCGTATACAGGAGGTCCTAGGTTCAATTCCCCAGCACCACATATACAGAAAATGGCCAGAAGTGGCGCTGTGGCTCAAGTGGCAGAGTGCTAGCCTTGAGCAAAAAGAAGCCAGGGACAGTGCTCAGGCCCTGAGTCCAAAGCCCAGGACTGGCCAAAAAAAACAACAACAAACAAACACACACAAAAAAAGTAAAATTCAAGAAACTCTATGAGAGAAAGTTGTTTGTTTGTTTTTTTTAAAGAAATAAACAAGCAGACAAAACTCTGTTTTCCTATACCAAGTGGAGTATTGGAAATCAGTAAGGGACTTCTGAAAGTGAAGACAGACAAAGAAACCTATGAAGAAGGAGAACCAGACTGAAAGTCACAGCCTCTGGGAAGGCACTGTGGGTAAGTGACATTCTGTCCTTGAAGATGGGTAGGAGAAGTGTGAACAGGTACTGGGCAGGTTCCGTGGTCAGCGGGAGGCTTGGCTGCTAATCATTACAGATCTCTCCTTGGGTCTCTGAATCAATGGGGAAAACAGCCATTGTCTGTCCAGAGAAGGCTTCTCCAGTGAGGATGCCTGTGGCCCCTCCCATGGACACTGGGCAATGTTTAGGGGTATTTTTATTGTGATAATTAGGGCTACTCTTACATAGAGAAAAATCCTTTTTATCAAGCTGGGTTTGCCATCCTTAAAATAGAGCCCCAAATTGGCATGTCAAAATCACCTGCTTTTGTCCTTGCGGGTTTTGGAACAATCATTGCTAGAGATCTGGGGGCCTGTTAAGTAGCTTGTTAGGGTCCTGTAACCATTAGTTAGCTATGTACCTTCAGAAACACAACTGTCCCTGTTAGGAATTTCCTTTGTAACCGATAAAGGACTGTGCTGATAAAGGGCTAAACTTTCTGGGCTTAACAGTCATTTACAAAAGTTAAAAAATGGTGGCTGGGGATATAGCCTAGTGGCAAGAGTGCCTGCCTCGGATACACGAGGCCCTAGGTTCGATTCCCCAGCACCACATATACAGAAAAAACGGCCAGAAGCGGCGCTGTGGCTCAAGTGGCAGAGTGCTAGCCTTGAGCGGGAAGAAGCCAGGGACAGTGCTCAGGCCCTGAGACCAAGGCCCAGGACTGGCCAAAAAAAAAAAAAAAAAGTTAAAAAATGCATATAGTAAATATACATACAAATATACAAAACATATATATATATATACATATATATACACACACACACACACACACACACACACACACTCATGGCCTTGTGCTGCCTTTGCCACTTGTGCCACATTTCTTACCTTGCATTTCTTACCTTGTTTGCTTCCATTTGCTTTTAGACAGGGTCTCCCACTTTTGCCCAGGCTAGCCTCATACTGAGCTCCTCTTATCCCTGCCTCCTGAGAACCTGAGATTATATGCTTGAACACTCAACTATCACTTTTTAAAGGTCAAATGAAGAGGCTCAAGCACTAGAAAGTAATTACACTTTTAGTCATCATTCCTTGAGAAAAGAGATGACTACATTTTAGTATGACTATAATAAAACTTTATCTGCTTTAATTTAGGAGTATTTCAGTTGTGTTTTTAATTATGCATCTATCTCACTCTATACTTATAGAAATCATACTATGTGGATTTAGAGGTAATACTTGGCAAATGGGTTTATATGTTGTCATCAATAATCCTGAAGCCCCTGTCCTCTACATTCAGAGGGAACTATATTCATGATGACTTTGAATGTCCAAGAGTGACTGGACAATAGGAGCAGAGAGGGAATGGAAAATCAGAAGGACCATTCAGGAAACAGGGACAGGCAAGGAGCAGGATAAGCTCAGGTTGTAACAGTGAGGAATTGTCCTCTTCTAAAACACGAGTGATTGGTATTGACTTCCCAGCAAATCACTGCCTTAGAGTGATGTCTGTTCTTAACACCAAGTCTCACGATTCCCCCCCCCCACCCCAAAGAGCTCAAATATCTGGTTTGCTTGGTTTTATTCTATTTATTTACTTTTTTGTTGTTGTTCCTTAGCAGTACTAGAGTTTGAACTCAGGGCCTCATACTTGAACCGTGTCCTCAGTTTGTTTTGTGTTTCAGATTGTTTTTCAGAGATCATCCTGTTCTTTTGCTCAGGTTAGCCATAGACTGCAGCCTTGTTACTTCCAACGTCCTTAGTAGCTGAAAAATATCATGAAGGTCCTGTGTCACGTAGCTTTCATCTGTCTCTGTATTTGTTTCTTACTCCCCCATTTTCTTCCAACTCTCCCAATTCACTGAATTCCTTGCTATTCCTCTAACATATTCTCATCTCATAACCTCTCTTCTCACCTCTCTTGCCCCCAGTAAGAACGCTTCTCTCCAGCTATCTCCATAGGGTTTATCGACATCTCCTCAGAGATACCAGCAGCAACATCTTATTGAAAGTAGCAGACATGCTTTTGCTCACCCTAACTGTACACAGCAAGCTGTCTCCCATCAGCTGTCATTACTTACAGCTAGTAAGGAAGTTCTATGATGTCAGGCATTTCTGTCTATTCATTGATACATCCCCAACACACAGAACTACCATGAAACACATAATTAATATTATGAGAGAAATAAATGAACGGATAAACATGAAACCTCTGACAAAGCTGAAGACACATACAAATCACAATGGCAATATGTTTGTACATAATGAACCCACAATCTGCCTTTCACTATCATAACCAATATCATTACTGACATCTAAGCCAATGGATGCTAGATGGCTTTAATGGTAGGTAGAGGATCGTTTTAGACTGCCTGGATCAAGTTAGCAAGTTAGATGATCACAAATTGACTGAACCCCCAAAAATCATTTGCAGATTAAGCAACATGCAGTATTCCATTCCTCCTGTTCCTTCTTCCTTTTTCTTTTGCCTTTCTCTTCCTTCTCACATCTCCTACACTTATTACTCTCCTCTTCTCTAGTTTTTCCTTTTTTTTTTTCTTTTTAGTATGCCTTCTTTCAAACACCCTTGTTCTTTCTTTATTCCCACATCATCTAGTCCTATGGAGCTCCCACTTTGGCTGAGCAGAGCTTTCTGCCACCCCTCCCTACCCATAACCTGCCTGCCACACTTGGACTGGAGGGGAGTTACATTTGGTTGGATTCAGCAATGAGAAAAGATCCTGGAGGACTGGATTTCTTCCCAGCTCCTTCACAGGTAGCACAAAAATTTGGGCAGCAAACTGGATCCCAGGTTAGGTCAAAGTCTTCTTCGGGCTCTTCTACAACCCCTGAAACACCCCCTAGTGGCAGGAGCCCACCATGGCCTTCCACGTTAGAAACCTGGAAATCACCAGTGTTCTGCACCAGCGTTCTCTCTCTGCTCATCTGTCATTTCCCAAACACCAGTCATTTATTCTGCAGTAAACAGTACATTAGCCACCAGACAGTTCCTAATCTGTCATCCCTTGTGTTTGATCTGCTCTATCTACTCAACACAGCAACTGCTGGAAACCACTTCCCCTTGCTAATGAGGAGTCAAACATCTCACCTTGTTCAGTTTGTACCAGGGGCCACATGGTGGAGGAGGCTCTAAACAAGTGTGACCTCCTGGTTCACTGTGAGTTTCTAGTCCACACTTCAGTGTAGGGAAGACATCGAAAGGACACTGAAGAGGAGCTCCAAAATGAACAAACAGCCAATCTGGCCACAGGATGGTAGAAATAATCATTTGAATGGAGTACCCTATGTTACTTTCCTAGCCCTGAGAACACATGAAGGGAAGGACAAATACAGAGCAAGGTTGTCCCCCTGTTTTTCCCATGGGTCAAAGCAGTGAGTTAGGCATCCTGTCTCTGCCTTTAACTTGGAGCATACGTCAATTACCATAAGAGCTAACGTTTATTGACAGTTATTATGTGTTATGGGGGAAAATTCACCTGTATTTTCTGAAGTATATTTTCATAAAATTCTACGAAAAATAGGCAAAATGTTATTATGGAGGCCATAAAGATTTCTGTTTATTTTGGGGTTTTTTTTGCCCATACTAGGGTTTGAATGGAGGGTCATACCCGGTAGGCAGGTGCTCCACCATTTGAGCCACATCCAAAGTCCTCTTTCCTTCCATTATTTTTCAGATAATGACTTGTGTTTTTTGCTCAGGGCCAGTCTATGATTCCCCTACCTACCTACACATCCCTTGCAGCTGGAATTACAGACAAGATTTTTCCCAGGATTGCTTCAAAATTTTAATCTTCTGAATCCTTGCCTCCCAGGTAGGTAGGATTACAAGCATGTAGATGCAGAATCAGCCACAGAAGTAAGCTTTACAAACATTAAGAAACTTGTCAAAGTCACATAGCTAGTAAGAGGTAGGCCAGAAACTTATATTCTTTTCTACCCAACTCCAAAGATAAGGCCTAAAATAAGCTCTTGAAACTTTTGCTTTTGGTAAACACTATGTATTTTCTTTCTTAAGGCATAGTATAGGCAAAGGAAAGATGCACACAACTTCAGTGAATTCACAGAGCCCAGATGTGGCAGTGATAGATAGATTTCACAATACTGAAGTTCTATGACCCAGTGATGTACCTGCCTGCCGCCTCTGACCCCTTCTCTTTTAGCTCATCTGGTGGCCTGGCCTCTAACTACGAGGGACATTACATCCTACACACCTAAATTCAGACGTCCCTACAGATGCTGTGGTCTTATTCTGAGCAATGGCAGCTAACAGCTGTCACACGGCAGCCACCTTCGATTCAGATTAACCTGCCCTGGCAGTGTCACCAGCAAAGGTAACAGACTCTTTATTCTAGATCCAATCCTGCCGTCCCCAAGCCATCCTGACTTCCAGCTGTTCCCTTTCCTGTTTTGCTTTGTTTCATATAGTCATTTAACTTCCCGTCATCTTCAGCTCCTAATTGCCACAACCAGATGGAATAACTCACTGCTGGGTGAATCGGAGGCTCTTTTTACTCTGTGACATTGACTGAGAGACCGTGTCCCCATAGGAGAATTCTGATGGAGTCGCTGGCTTACTATTTCTCTCAACATCTGGCCAGCTTTTCCTTTTCCCTTGATCAGAAGAAGAACAAGAATTGATGGCTTTTTCATACACTTTTGAATAAATACATGTCTAAGTACAGTGTGTAAATTAAAAACCCACAGAAACATGCTTCTGTGATAAAAAGAAAAGATTTGTTTTGATGTTATCTATGTGATGTGTGTGTCTATTTAAGTTTTCAATGAAGTTCAATGAGAATCTTGCTCTGCCTTCAAGAGGGAGTGGGAGAGGCATGTGTTAGAATTGAGCTCTGATAAATATACAGATGTGTAGATGATACAGATATTGATAATATAGATAGATCTGTAATAGATATGTGCTATGTATGTATGTATGTAGTACATATATGTGCAATATATATGCCATATATCTACTATATAATATGCATGTATTATTTTTCTGGGATCATGAAACCTACATGTCTTACACATTTGCCTTGCTTACAAAGGTTGCTGATTGGATATTGCTATGTCCTTCCTTCTATCAAGTGTCACTTTTTAACAGTAGGACTCCTGTGTGTGATTTGAGATGACAGGACAGTAGGTTTTACCAGCCCACAAACTGTTATTGATTCTCAGCTCACAATGGAGGCATGAGTTATTTTCACACACCTCAGTATCCACTCGTCAAGACTTTCACAAATATTGAAAGATTTCCCTTTTGTTCTTAATTATAAGATAACTAAGTCCCAGATACATCTTGAAGTTTGGTTACTCTGATGGTATTTCCTCCCTTCAGACTGAGTTTATGGAACTCATCTTCCTTTTTCCTTTCTTCTTTCCTTTTGTTGTCTTTCATATTTTCTCTGTATCAGCAAGGGTCATGAGGGGAGAAGGGAGCATGTCTACTCCTTATGTCCTCTGTAATTGCTATATCGTTTACCTCCTGAATCATTCCAATAACTCTAAAAGGCAGAAGTGATTATTAAGCCAAGTGTTTGAGAAAGAAATCCATCTTTGAAATACAAACAACCTACTCAAGACCAAGTGGCCACAAGAACATGGAACCACTCGCCAGACAGGAATTGTAATTCTTCACATTTTCTCACACTTTATCTCTAGAAGAGAAAATGGAGCATCTCATTAATGCGAAGATTTCATCACTAAGCTTGACTAGGGCTAGCTAATAACTGATTCAGACGAGATCATTTTTTTAAGCCGGGAATTATGGTACATACCTGCAATCTCAGTATTTGGGAGGATGAAGCAGAAGAATGATAAGCCTGGGGTCAATCAGGGTTATATACCAAACCCTCTCTCAAAAAACCAAAAGGCTAAATAAACATGAAAAATAAACAAATAACATTTATTGAACAAAATTCCTCTGTTTGGCTTCCCCTAAGAAGCTTAAAAGCCCCATTCAGAGCCCTTAGGAACATCTTGTAACAAGATTCTGACTAAGGCTGATCAAGGAAACATACCTGAATCTTTTCCTGTCTAGAGACATCGTTACTATACTGTGACTATGAGATAAGAAATGGGAGGCCAAAGCCAATACACAAAAAACAATAAATCCAAAGTATAAAATGGCTCCAACATGGAATAACTGATCCAACTGTGCCAACATAGTCCACATAGTTCTAGACTTCCTGTTACATAAGACCAAGGAGGGGGTAACAATGTTCAACAAGAAATGCACTCATTACTTTACTTATGCAACTGTAGCCACTCTGTACATCACCCTTAAAATAAAATAAAATTTAAAACAAAATAAAACAAAAAAGACCATCAACTCCCATTTGGTCAAGCCAGCACTAGTCTTGTGCTCTAGTAGTTGTATCTATCTGCAGTCACTCATCACAGAAGAAAACAGTCAAGGATATCTTTAGTAAGAAAAATCTATTCTACTTAAGGTCTTACATCCAAAGGGCCATTTTATAGACTTTTCAAGTTTAGAGAAAATGTTTAAGAAGGTAAAGATCAATAGGCCAGGAGAAAGGAGGATACATTTCATAGAGGAGGAAGAAATCGATATGGATCTTTTAGGAAGCACAGGAAGGAGAAGGCCATTTCTGTGGAGAGGCAAGGTATCCGGACCACAGGTTGGGCAGGATGCCAGTATCTATGTAATCCTAGCTACTCAGGAGGCTGAGATCTGAGGATCAGAGTTCAAAGCCAGCTCATGCAGGAAAGTTCGTGAGACTCATCTCTAATTATCAATCAAAATGTCAGAAGTAGAACTGTAGCTCAAATGGTAAAGTGCTAGTCTTGAGAAAAATATCTCAGGGACAGTGCCCAGGCTCTGAGTTCAAGCCCTAGGACCAGCAGAGAGAGAGAGAGAGAGAGAGAGAGAGAGAGAGAGAGAGAGAGAGAGAGAGAGAGAGAGAGAGAGAGAGAGAGAGAGAAAGAGATGGGGAGAGAGAGAGGAGATAGAAACAGAGAGACAGAGAGAGTGTGCAGCTAGCATGCTCCTGAGATGTGAATTTAGCCACATAGCCAAAATCAGGTTGGATGGTAGAGGCGGTGTAGATCATCTGGGGCTGTGAAGCCAGTGTTAGAAGCCCAACTACTAGGCTGTATATAGTGAGGAGTCTCAAAGTAAAAGATAGTAGTCATGACTGAATGCTGCTTAAGCTCTAAATCCAGCAGCAGTGTTAGAGTGGAGAGGAGGCTGGAAGACCAGGGGGAAAGTGTGAGAATGGAGATGTACAAAGGATAGAGAATCTGGGAAGAAAGGGTTCTAGGATTCAGTACAAAGGCTGAAGGAGTAGAATGCAAAGACTATCCTGAAGGAATTACAAGATTTCAGGAAAAAATGAAGGGAAATAATAGAGGATGTGCCAAGGCTGAGGGGAAGGGGACTTTGAGAAGAAACATTTGGGGAAATGACAGAAGGCAATGGGAGAAGTGGCCGTCTAGACCCTCAGATCAAACGACGTGCAAATGCAACCCACAGCACAACTGGTGGTATCGCAACGACTCCATGTAGGGAGACCATAAACTCAGGCTTATCTCTTTGGGTTGTTGTGCTTGAGATGAGATACTAACTAGTTGCTCAATAAATACTTCCAGTAAGGGCCATTATTATCAAATGGAGAAAGTAGACTAGGTATCTATAGGAGCAACATCTTAGTAAATAGATTTCATAGTATTTTTTGAGAACCTGCGTACCAATAACAGAATTCCAAGTACTGTCGGTAATTACAGGATTATAGAAGGCACAATGTTTCGCTGACCTGGAAAAGCCATGCACACCATGCTAGATTGGTGATGAAACTGATAACACCCTTGTGACAAAGGAATGTTCTAAGTTGCCATGTATGACAAAAGTCTTGGCAGCCCACAAAGTGTATCCCTTTCTGTTTTAACCTTATCCCAATAGCTACATGAAATGGCTCACAATTCTATGTGAGGGTTCCTGCTAAGCCTGTGGTGTCTGTGGGATGTGTGAGTCCCGAGTGTAAGTATATGCACGTGTATGAGAGTGACAATGATCTGAGTCTGTGTGTGTGTGTGTGTGTGTGTGTGTGTGACTGTGGTTTAACAAAGAGTGGCTTCAATCTCTCTGTGAATATTGAATACGATGTGATGTGGTGTGTGACTGTGAGGCGTGTGTACGGAGAGTGTGGCATTGGGAGTGTGGCAGGCTAAGCACTATGCCGTGGACTGTGTGGACATGGAATCACATCCCAGCATTATCAGACATGCCCTCTGGGACCTAAGTGACAAAATTCACTTTGTTATTCTATTCATTCATTTATTGTCTGTTGTGGGGGCTTGAACTCAGGGCCTGGGTTTTATCCCTGAATGTCTTTGCTCAAGGCTAGTGCTGTATCACTTGAGCCACAATTCCACTTCCTGTCTTCTGGTAGTTAAGTGGAGAGAAGAGTCTCACAGACTTTCCTGCTCCTTATGGCTTCACACTGTCATCCTCAAATGTCAGGCTCCTAAGTAGCTAGGATTAGGGAAGTGAGCCACCAGCACCCAGCTGCTTTGTTAAAGTCTTGAGGTGCTTGTGTTTCAGGAGACAAAGGGAAAAGAAGGGGAATGGGACAGAAGCAGGGGAGGGACAGGAGGAGCCTCTAGTGCTTTACTTGAATATTCAGGGTGTGGTATTTGGATGGTAGACAGTTGCATGTATAGGAATGTACTCCAAGTCATTCCTTGAATTGCAAAAGGAGAAGCAGAAATATATTTCCTTAAACAAGATCAGTGTGCTTAATCCTGTTCTAGTGATTTACCGACAGTAGCTCATTAGACATCACTTGAGCAAACCAAATAATCTCTGGTAGGTACAAAGATATAAAATAAAAGTGAAACCCAGGCCTCTTGCTTTATGAATTTTGTGCTGGATCTAGCTTCTGCCCAGGCCCTTCTGGTAAACCACACTTATCCTTACTTGCCTTTATTTAATTCCTATTCAAATGACTCTTCCTTGGAGAAGTTTTCAGTGACCACCTCTTTGCCTGCTCTTTTTTCTCCCCATATGCACTTTAGCTTTCTTCACAAAGTCTTTATGCCTTATTGCATGGTTTATGTTTAGTTGCTTATTATCAGTCTTTCCCACTCTATCTGAGTTTTACAGAATCAAATTGTGCCTGTTTTGCTTGTCTCCTAATCTCTGAAGATCACTAAGCACAGAGTAAGGTCTATAGCCTACTGGAATCCATTCTCCACCTTCAGGAAACCACAGTCCCCATCAGTTTCAATCCCTAGGGTCAGACAATGTCATCCAGGAAGTAAAGGATGTCCATTTGATGACCTCAGACTGCCCATCACACTCTGTCAGTGTGCTTAGCAGAGAGGACTCATACACCATCTTTCATTCTTCCCCTAAGGATGTCTGGCCCCTGGGACTCCACTCTTTTCCTTTCCGAATGGGCTTCATGCAGTTAACAGTTGCTCAAAAGGCCTTGACCCTCTCTGTTCTATAACAAATAACAGATTACCTAATCTGAGGTAATGTGGGCTCTGATTAAGGCTAATGAAGACATGGTGGCTGAAGCTCTGTTTGCAAGGTTCCGTACTATTAGGGAAGACAAATCACCTTTTAACCAGCACTTCTGTATTCTGGCTCCAAGCAGCCGGTGAGGAGAGAGAAACATCCATCACTTCAGCCACGCAATACCATCAATCAGCGATGCGCTGACCAACCATAGCCAGGGAAGTGCAGCCAACAAAACTGCAAGAGTGTTGGGCTAAATAAGAAGACAGGCATCCCAGGAAAGCAGAGAATTGTAGGGAGCATTGCACCATTATGGAATGGCTCCTGCAGTTAGGTGTGTATCCCCACTTCTGTGGCCCTAGTAACCCTGCCTATGATATATAAGCAAACCAGGTTTGGCAATAGATACTTTCTACTTAGATATACATTTGAAGCAAGCAGAAGCAATGTTTGTTTCAGCTGTGCATTTGGAGAGTGATTATTATAGTCTCTAACAGTAGGCGATACAGCAGGAAGTATTGAAGTTTCTATTTGCACATGGTGCATTGAACTTACTCGTGTTCTTTAGTTCCTAAAGTTTACAGTGAACTGGAAAAGGAATTTCACAGCAAGGTTTAAGGCTCTACTTGTAAATCTCCAAGCAAATGCACATTCAACCAGAATAAGTAGGAACCAACCTATTGTGGGTTCACAGCGTTTCTGGAATATCAGAGTCCTCAACTTCAAGTAAGAACCTGAAACACAACTTCATGAAAACATAGGCAGCCATACAATTGTACCCCTCTGTCTAGAACATTCTGCCTGGCAAAATACACACACGGAACCAATAACTGCTTCAGGTCAGGCAACTTCACCACATTCTTCCTGAGTTTGAATCACCGATCGACCTCTACGGCAAAATCTGAGCTGACGTCCTTGACCTTACCAGCCTGGTAGATGACATCATCACCATCAGTACATTCATCATTCAATGCATGTCGTGGATTTAAAATGTTGGAGGATCACACTCATGAGCGAGACCCCTTGTAAGAGTTCTATTGTGTGATGCTCCCTTAGTCCCTCTGGGGCCAATTTCCTAATGATGCATGACTAACCTTGTATTTCTGAATTAAGAACTCATTGTTTATGCCACTTCTCAGTGTGCTTATCACATTCAATCTGGTATTAGAGCAAATTGCATACTCCTGTCCTCTCCACTAGATTGTAAGCTCTTGAAGCATGGACCAAAAATCATACTCATCTGTAGATCCCCTGAAGTGCCTAGCACTTCGCCAGTGAATAGGGGCACTTAATAAACATCAGTAGAATTGGAATTTTTTTTGAAGAGACCATACATCAAAAGAAGTAAAATGAAATTAATTTAATTGAAGCTTATTAAAATGCACTTTCTCCTCTCTCTTTCCACTACACAGAAAATTTAAGCCAGCATGAGCTGAAGAGCATCTTCAGTATCAAAATTAAAGGCTATTGTTCTTCAACCTCTTGCTGTAGCTAGGTGACAGGGTGTGTTCAGCGCCAGGAAGACCAGAATTTCCAACCTCAAAACACCCCGTAATTAGGCTGAACTCCCCTGCCCAAATTCCTAAACACCACTCAGCCTGTCTCCCCATATGTCAGCTCGGTATAAGGAATCTAAGTGGGAGAGTAAAAATATCAAGTGTCCAGTGTGATTTCTGCTCATGATGAGCATGTCTATAAAAGTTAGCATGAAGTCCTGTGGGGAGATCTTGGCTCCACTGGAGTATGACCTGAACCTAAGACTTGGTTCTGTCGTATAGTACCTGTGTAAAGACTAAAAAGTCAATATAGTGCAGAAAAAAGATATACAATCCCAAACAGGAAGACAAAGCACTCACATTCACCATGCATTCAGTGGGTTATGCATTGACAAGGATGCAAAGAAGCACACGTGCATGCATGCATGTATATATGTATGTGTGGGGTGAAATACGCATAGGCAGAGAGGCAAGTTTGAAAAGGAGGTAGTTCACTTAATAGAAATGGATTGAGGGTTTATTTCTATGTCGATATCCTTGCATACTAAGTACAATTTACTCCACCCCAAATAAAAAAAGAACAAGCTTTGGGTACCTTGCTGGGCTTCTTTTCCTGTGTGATCAAATTCAAAACTCCAACCTTTACTCAACACCTTACCGCCATACACCCTCAACCTCAGAAGAAAAGTCAGTTGTATGTGTAATGAGGAGCCTCAAGGCCAATCTTTCTTTGTGTTTCTATCAGTTCCTTCCTTCCTAACCATATTCCATCATTTGTATCTCTTCTAAATATTCCACTTCTTATTTTATTACCTTTAAGTAGTTGTACAAAAGAGCTGCCATCCAACAGAGCAGTTTATGAATAAAATGTGTCACTCCTTTCAACATTTTCATCCATCTCTCCCATCAATCCAACTCTTCCCTCTTTTTAAATTTGTAGGACATACATTGAATTCTTGACTGCATTCTCCCCCACTTCTTTTCTTCATTAGTCTACCCTTCTCCCCTTGACCCTACCCCTTTCAAGAACCTGCTTAATGTTTGTTGAAATTTGACTTTGCCCTTCTAAGAAATTATGCTATTTGAGTTCTCCCTTGAATCTACCATAATTCAGTTAACACATTTGTATACACTTGTATACTACAATTACTTACACATTTATAAGCTAATTCAGGCTTCCACGTGTGAGGGAAAACATTCCATCTTAGTCTCTCTCGGCCTGACTTGCTTCACTTAGTGTGATTCTTTTCCAAGTCTTTCCATTTCATTACAAATGATGATGGGTAAAATTCCATTGTGTGTATATATGCCATATTTTCTTGACCCATTCATCCATTAAGGTCATCTGTGCTGACTCCATACTTTGGCTCGGGTGAATAGTGCTGCAGTGAGTATGCTTGTGCCAGTGGCTTTATGTCCTGATTTGGATAAATGCCCAGGAGTGGAATTGCTGGATCACAGGATAGTTCTATGTTTTCCTTTATTGTTTTTTTGTTGTTTTGTTTTGTTTTTCTTTCTTGAATCCCCATACAGCTTTCCAGAGTAGGCGATCTCTTTCTTTTCATTCTGCCTACATGAGTCTTTCATGTTCAACTTGAATGTCCAACCCACTCTACACTCTGGTTGATGCCCAGTCTTGTCTTCCCTCACTGCTGTAATCAGGACATGCCTGGATCTACTGCTCTTTCCACTTTCTACACACAGCCCCTGTTTAATTACTAAAGTAAGCTCCCAGGAAACACACACCTGTTCTCCTTATCCCTGTTCAAATGCACACAACACTGGTGATGGCTTCCCACTGTATAAAATTCTACTCCATTGGCCCTTTTAACACTGAGGGCCTTCAGGTCAGTTCCAGTCTCCTGCCTTCCTGAGCTTTCCTCCATGCAAACATCACCTCTTTGACTCTCGGTTCCACTGTCCCATCTTAATGGAAGCCTTCCTGAAAGAAGAAGCCTTCTTCATTATTACTGGTGTTTGGGTGTTTTTTTGTTTTGTTTTGTTTTTTTTTGTAATTTTCTCCTTAACCTGTTTCCTATGACTGCAGAGCACTTCGCATCATATTTCATGATATGCTGTCTATTTATTTGTCTGTTATCTGTCTCTCTCCCTAAAACCCTAAAAGCAAATAACTTAAATGTAAAAGTTATGTGCAAAAATAGATAATCCTTAGACTTAACATGTAGATAATAAGAAGTGTGCAACTAATAAGAAGAGTTGCACTAATTTAACCCTCAGTAAGTGTCAGGTACTAGAAGAGTCATCACCTATGCAGGTTTTCACATCACGCTCTGCGTCAGAGGTCCTATCCTAAGAGCCCATTCTCACCATGAGTGAACTTAAGAGTTCTTCAAATCTCTGAGTAGTAAAGGTAGGACTTGAACCAGAAATGCTATCTCCAAAATGATTCCCCCCCTCCATGTCATCCATGCTGAGTACATGTGAACTAGTCATTGTAATGAGGATGAGAAAAGAAAACCCTTTTTCCAGCTCTTGTAGATGCTGAAAGATTTTATTGAGTGTTGACATGAAAAAAAAAAAAGATTCCTAGTCTTGCAGGATTTTGGTATGTGGAGGAAAGATAAGAAAAACAAACAAACAAACAGATGTTTGATTTATAGCTGTGATTCCTGAGAGCCAGGGCCAAGAGTACTTTAGAGCTTCAAACCACTTGGATATTTGGATATTTTTCCACCTTTGACTTAGAGAAAGATAACTTTTATCCTTAAAATGACCATTTATTCTCTTGGAGGCAAGTACAGAGACAGCAGCAATAGATTTACTGTATGTACTAAGACAATCAGAGACATCTGGATGAGTTTACTTACTACCTATTCATTTTAATTCACCCCCTCACTCTCCATGATTTATTAGAAACCTACTATGTTAAAGAATGTGAATGATAGGAATGCAAATAAAACCCCATCCAGGGGAGTCCATAAATGGATAACAATGAAATAAATTCATACAAAAAATCAAGATGGAAAAATTATTATCATTGCAATGAAAATATGACTCCCTAGGATGACAGAAAATGGAAAAAATCATTTCTCCATGCCCACATAGGTGGGGGGCTATGAGAGGTGAGGGAAAGTAGGAGGGTAGTTAAGTTCATTTCCCCAATCAAAGCTTCTTTTCATGTGCTTGATTTGCTTATAGTTTTTACTTTATTTCTAACTTTCTCTGTATCTCTGTCTCTCTGTCTCTCTCTCTCTCTTTCTCTCTCTCTCTGTGGAGAGACCCTGTCTCTACAAGAGGTCCCTATTGTGAGGTCTTCCCTTTGCTAGCAAGGACCACTGGTTGTTTTCTCATTTCTTTGCTACAAAGGTTTATTTGCAGCATGTGGTGTTAAAATGGTGTCCCCAGATATTAAAAAGGAAATGCCCACACACTGGCTTTCAAGTGCTTCTGTGGGAAGAAGTTTCAGTTCCTCTTATCCCTTCCCTGCAGCTCATCATTCAACACCCCGAGTCTCAGCCCATTATGCATGGAGATCATCTCCCTCAACTCACATATGGTACAGAGCATCTGAGCTGTAGCCACTGCAGCCATTTCTTGCTTCAGTCACTTTTTCAAGATTGCAGTTGACCTTAGTCCTAGATGAACATGAACGTTTCTTGTCCAGAGTGACTTGTCTTCTGCAAACCAATAAACTAGAGGAGAGTACTGGAAGTAGACAAAGGATGAGATGAGAAATTGTGACAGAGAGGTAGGTAAGTCAGGACAACAGTCATCAAAGGTGTCTCTCTCATACAGGATGAAACTATGATAATATGCCATTGCTGAAAGGACTATTGGCTTGGCAGGCCAGAGAAACTAGAGCTAGGTATAGTAGTACAAGCCCATAATCCCAACATCCAGGAGGCTGAAGATGGCAATTTTGAGGCTAGATTAGGCAACACAGCAAGAACATGTCTCAAAAAGGAAGGAAAGAACAAAGGAAAACACACCTTGTAGTCTATAGGATAATCTACATCAGGAAACAATCTTGATTTGATTTCACACATAATTCACCAATTAGCACACTTAAGATGTCATGACTCTTCAGGATTTTCTGAAGAAGACTCAACCCGAACCTTAGAGTCATGCACTTGTGGACATATATAAATAGCAGAGACTCACTGTTATAAGGGTGAGGTTTACAAGAATGAACAAGACAAGAATTCACTGCCATTGAGCCTTTTCCCTGTTCTCTACTTCACATTGGGCTCATGCTCTGAAAGTAAGTTCTAAACCCTCTTGTCACGTGTTCTTTGTGTTGGCTATTTACAGCAGGCTCACAACTGTCAAAGAATTCTCCTCGCTCTTACCATCCACAGACCCAGGAGCCCTGTCTGGAGCAGAGGACATGCAGGTAAAAAGAAATACAGTACTCTTAATTACAGAAAGATTAAATGGTTTGTTCAGGGTCATTTATTTACACCATGGCAGCATTCTACACAACACAAATCCCCCAGATTAGGTTAAACCTTTTTGCTGAACATACATAGACTATCTTAAGCTTTTTTTTGGAAACATTCATCACTCTAGTATATATTTACTTAATGCCTGTGTTCTCCATTCTCTTATAGATTACCTGACTCCATGTCTATCATTTTCCCCATTAGCACAGTCTTGCTAGGTGGAAAAAATATTTTGTTGAGTTTATTACAAATCTTTATGAATCCTCACTACCCATTTATTTTAAATGGTTTTCTAAATCTAAAACCATTTTTCTTGTATAAGGTGTTTTTATTTGAGCTTAGACCTCAGGCATTACTGCAAAACGAAAGAGCCTAGATCCTTGTTATAATTTGAGGGAGGAGGGAATTTCTTCAATCACCTAACAGACTAAGTCAGAGCTGTAGGTAAAGTTAAGTTTATTATATACTACATATTTATTACATATTACACTCAGGAGACTGAGATCTGAGGATTTTGGTTCAAAGCCAGCCAGGGAAGAAAAGTCTTTGGGATTCTTATTTCCAACTAACCGACAGAAAGCTAGAAGTGGTAGAGCACTATCCTTTAGTAAAACTCCAAGTAAGAGTGTAAGGTCCTCAGTTTAAGCCCTTAGTATTGGCATGTGTGTCACATACAATGTGGACTCAGAAGTCCCTGGTGTATAATAGCACAATAACAAAAGTTTTATTCCCTTTGTACAATGTTGCTTGTGTCCAGGTCCTGCCACTGCCCAACAAGCTTGCTTGGCTACAGTGGCTGCATTCAGCAGAGACAAGAAAGGGCACAGGGAACATGTATGAGGTAAACAAGGAAGACACTTGCTTTAGAAAAGCACTAGCCAACAAGGATGCTACCCTGTCAGACTAAGGCACGGAGCTTTAGAGAGCTACTTGAGAACATTCTCTAAGAGGGTTGAGTAGAAGGCCAATGAGATTTTGACAACAGAGCAGCTACCTGCACTAGAAAGAAAGGAGTCTTCAGCTTGCGGGGGCGGGGGGGAAGCTTACATTGTATAAAGAGATCCCACAAAGACACTCAAGAAAGTATTCCTTTCTGTCGAGTCCCAGTCACTTGTATTGAATTACTGTGAATATATGTAATTTAGTGCCAGAGAGCAATGGCTCCAGCCTATAAACTACTCAGGAAGCTGAGATATGAGGATTTTGGTTCAAAGCCAGCCTGGGAAGGAAAGTCTGAGACTATTATCTCTGATTATACACCCACAAAACTGAAAATGGGGGTGTAGCTCAAGTGGTAGAGTGCTAACCCTGAGCAAAAAAAGCCTAAGTACACTTTCTTGGCCCTGAGTTCAATCTCCAAGACACACACATACACACACACTCACACACACACACATAAACACACACACTCTACATTCAGCTAACCATATCTCAGGGTAAGGCCACACTTCTTTGTAGAAAACAGGGTCTCTGTCTATATTCAGGGTTGAAAGTCTTCTTGGCCTGAGGCACAAGTTTAGGCTAGAAGCTGAAGGCTCAGTGGGACAGGCCTTAGAATGGAGGGAGACAACTGTTTCTCTAGACTTTGCTCTTCTTGCATTGGGCTATGAATTCTATTCATCCTTAAGATCTTAAGGCAAAGCTAGCCTGTGACTAGGGAGGAAGCCTGTAATGTGATGCCCAGAAGGGAAGACCAAGGTGCATACATTGTGCAAGCATAGCTTGCTAGTAAGCTGAGCTGGTCATCAACGTGAGTCCCTTCCTTGATGACAATCTATCCTCAGGAGTCTTCCCCGAAGCCCTGGGTTTGATTCCCCAGCACCACATATATAGAAAACAGCCAGAAGTGGCGCTGTGGCTCAAGTGGCAGAGTGCTAGCCTTGAGCGGGAAGAAGCCAGGGACAGTGCTCAGGCCCTGAGTCCATGGCCAAATAAAAAGAAAAAGAAATCAACAAACCCATTACTGACTCTGGCCACTGCACTTTGCAGAACTGAGGGAAAGATCCCCTGTGCACACCTGAGGCAGGGCCCCAGGCAGAACAGCGTTTCTCACAGCCTGGGAAGTGGTGGCACTGGAGGAGTGGATTTGGAGATCCAGTGACCCTTCACACCTAGAAGCCCCTCCCCTTCTCAGCCTGGATTAGAGAACAATAGAGATGACCATTCTTCATCTAACTCTGCATACTTTCATTCAAGGTCTGGGAGAGAAAATTTTGACTCCATGACCTGTGAAATTAAAGTGTTTTAAATATCATGGGAGCCACAAGATATTTTGTATTTCTTTCCTATGTTATGTCTAGTGCTGAATCTTCCACACAGTAGAAATTGTATCACTGACAAAGTAATATATGAATATTAAGCTTTGAGAATCAGTGCAAATGATATGAGTGGATTGAAGCCAGGATTCCCAGCCAGGATCTTGCCTTTAATCCTAGCTACTCAAGAGACTGAGATCTGAGGATCATAGTTCAAAGCTAGCCTGGGAAGGAAAATCCAATTAACCACCACAAAGCTACAGATGGAGCTGTGGCTCAAGTGATAGCAATGCCAGACTTTAACTGAAAAGCTTAGGGACCATTCTCAGCCCCTGAGTTCAAGCCCCAGTGCTCATACAATATAAAACAACCAACCAAACAAAATAACAAAACATCATTCCCTTTAGAGATAGGTAAATTATCCTGGGAGATTAACAATAGAATATCATAAGTTCAATGGTCCACACAATATTGGCTTGGAAAACAAAGTAAATTCTATAACCACTAAATTATTAAGGGAAAAGCAAACTTCATTTAATGAAGACTCTGATTTAGCATTTTGTAATCAACAAGGTACTGGGCAAAATCTAATGTGAATAGAAAAGCACTCAGCTTTTCAAAGACAAAGCTCCTTTGGAATAAGTTAATGACCACTTTGAGAGCAGTGCCTACTCACAGAAAGTGAAGTGGGCTGTTACCTAGGGTTTTGTTTTTGTGGTAACAGGTACTGAATACTGTATCAACCTTGTGTATAAGAACCTTTAGTACAGAAAGAAACAGGCATACAACTGGTCTGCTTCAATTCCAGGCCTCCCTAACAAAGCACAGGAAACTAGGCATAGACTCACCAAGAATAGAATAAATTCAATGCAATCCCCCAAAATAAGTCAAAACGTGATTGTATGCATGCAGTACAGACATTAAAAACTCCTTTAAAATAATATTTTAATGTGGGAAAATGTTGCAGGCATTGATAGATGTTTAAAACAATTTAAGACCCTTTCCCTTGTACAAAATTTCCTTCTAGGATATTTGAATATTCTTAAGTAAGTGAATTTTATCCAAGCAAAGCTGAAAAGTCCCTGAGCTAAATCTTCACCACCACTTTTCCTTCTAGCTATTCCATACACACCCCGTGTTGTGTGCTGCCTGCCTCCAAATACAATGAGACAGGCAGAGAAGGTAGGATTCCAAATCAGTGTCAAAAACCATCGCTGTAAATTTCTTCTTGGCAAATGCTGAGAGAACTATACTTAGCAAAGGCTACATAGGTATGAGCAGAGCTAAACCTTCTATAAGACCTCTCTGTCCACAGTCTGGGATGATGAAGAGGGGGTAAGCAATACTGAAAAATCACAAATAATATGACGAAGCTAAGGAGCTCATCTGGCTTGGCAAAATAAATTCTTCAGTAGCCTGAACAACAACAACAAATCTCCAGGAGAGTGAAGCTCTCTAATTCCCCAGAGGAAAAAGAGGATGACAAATGCTCTGACTCCACAGGCTCTGATTCCAGATGCTCCCCTAGGACAACACACCTGCTCTCTGGAGCCCTCATAGGTCATCTGCAAACCGGGGGGGGGGGGGGGGGGGGGGGGTTATAGGATTACACAAGGAACAAGGGAGAGCCATCCTTAATGCCCCTCCAGTAGCTTTTAAAGACTCTGTACTCGAAAGTTTCTGATTCCTGACACCTTACATCCCCAATTCCCAACTCCTTCTCATCTGAACATTATAATGCTCCCCATCAACCAATCCGTGCAATGTTGCACACTGCCCGTGGGTCTCAAGCCTTTTCCTATTTGATTCCCTTTTTATGTATGCCAATCTAGTCATCCTTCCAGACTCAGTTTTTCTGTGGCTTAGAACCTATTTATTTCTACTAAATATTGAACAGGCCACCTGGTCTCCTCTCACTTGTCTATGCACACTGCCACAGCACATTGGATGGACGCCCAGCCATCTCCAAGCCTTTGTCACACCACCTTAGGCTCCTAAGGAATAGAGTCTATCTTTATTCCACTTCAGCATCCTAACTGCTTAGCACCCTGCTCAGCGCATCATCAATAGTCAGAAGTGAGTATATAAATATTACTTTACAGCTAAGCTATTTGGGGAAAATTTCTGTTGTCGCCACCCACTACTAGTCTCAGAGTCTCATCTCAGAAATTTAGTCCTTGATGACAGGAACTTGTCAACAAAGAAAGTCCACATATGATCAGGGAAATAGAAGAATATATTGAAGAAGAGTAGTACATATAAGTAGAAGAATGGTAAGTTTTACAGAATTTAGACTGATGTTACTTATTCTTGTTCAAGGGTTCAATGTTCAAGGGTTGAAATCATTGGCCTCCTTCCCTTTTGGGTCTCCACTGGTAATGAAATATAAACAGTACATGTCAAACTATGTATATTTCATAGGACAATCTTGGACACAGTGTGCTCACAGTGGACATTCAAATGACAAACTCAGTTGAGCTCAGTTGCAGTCACCTCCCATGTCTGGTCTTCTCTATGTAGGAGGAAAGACTGATTCCAAGTGCAGACTGTTGCAATAACACATTGATGAGATAACTTGGCTGTGTTCAAATTATTGTTTTCTTCTAAAACAAGTGAGTGCAATTTAGAGCAAAAAAAGTTAAAAAGAAGGTCCAGATTTTTCAAATAATTATCTTAGTTTTAAAGAGGGCTTATGATGGAAAGAAATCAAATTGAACAAGCCCAACTGGAACACCACTCTTAATCAGCTTCAAATCCGGCTTTTTTCCCTGAATAGTATCCAGGCAGGAAAAATTAAACAATAAATAAATAAATAAAACAACTTTTTTAAGACAATAAAAAAATCTAGCCCATTTAAATTGACCTGCAAGATCAAAGCACCACCTAGTGGTCAAAAAGAAAACAATGGTATTTGCACAGGATCTTTTTAAAACCCAACAGATATTTTCTTGGATCTCCAGACTCTCCGTGTCTAGTGAATTTACAAATGCCCCCCCTTTAAAATTTATGCTAAAAATTAATTGCAGACTTACAACAAAAGAACAAACAACAACTTCTTTTATTATCTCCCAAACCTGTTAACACAAACACTTGGGGCCTCTACGTAAATAGAGACGCGTGGGTTGCACACCATCTGTGTGTATTGCCGTTTGCCAAGTATCCTCTTATAGCAACCAGAATTGCCCAGAATTGACCAGAGCGCCTGGCCTTCTAGACCTTCTCTGGGCTCTTGTCTGACCCTTGTCTGGGAAGGTGGTGTGGTAAGAATTCTATTTTGTGTCCTGGCATATGGAAAGACAATATGGCAGAGAACTGAGAGGATAGGTCTTGTAACAGACAAATCTGAATGGTTAGAGTCAAGGATTCTAGCTGCTAGCTTTGTGGCTTGTGGATCAGAGAGATTCGCAATGACATCTCAGTTTCACTAAAGGTTAATAATGGTATCTACTTACTGGAGCAGTGCTAATAACCAGTCAAACGACTTAAAGAAATCAACACAAAAATACAAATATGCCACCACACATGCAAAATTGGGAAATTCCAGTTCTTATAAGTTTTGCTATTATTTTATTAGTTTATATTCCCAATTCCTAGTAGTTTCAATAACACAAAACAAAAAAATGTAAAATAATTCCATTAATATGGATAGTATCTATCTCTTTGGTTGATTGAATTTTTTTAGTCATCTGATCTATTTCAGCCAACAACCTTGGAAATGTGGTTGTCAATCTAGGAATGAATTCCTCTCCTATTGGTACTGAATAAGCATCTACAGGGACATCACACAGAAAGCAGAGATATAACTCAAATGGTAATTGGCTAGCTGAGAGGGTGGTTGGATGGTGGACATAGGTTTTATGTAACAAAACTCACCAATGATCTAACATAGAAAGGTAAGACAGCAATCTAACCAGGTTACCATGCCCGGCAGATGCACTACTTAAATTTCATTTTTTTCCAATTGCATTTAGAGGCTACTCTGACACAATAACACCATCTAATATACCATAGGCTAAAAATAAACTTTGAAAATTGATCCAGTTGAAGTAAAATGCTGAAGGAGCTGATAACATTAATTCTTGAGTCTTCATTTTTGCTCTCTAAATCATCATTGTTGGATTGTCATGATATGTGTGCCTATAAGAAATCAGGATATTTGAATTGGAAGAAAAAGGTCATTCTCTATATCCCTCAAAAGAAAAAGTGACACACAGACACTAGGCACCTCACATGGGTAATCCTAGGGACACAGGAGGCTGAGATATGAGGCTTGCAGTTTGGCACCAGTCTAAGAAGACAAATCCAAGAGACCCTTATCTCCAATTAGCTAGCAAAACGTGGTAGCAAAGGTATAGTTGCAATGGCAGAGCACCATCTTTAAGCAAAAGAGTTCAGCAAGAGTATGCGGCCCAGTACCAGCACAGAGAATAAAAAAAGTGACCATAGGAATATCATATAGTCCCACAGCATTTTCTGGCCTTTATCAGACTTCTGTCAAAGCAGCTTGGATTTCACTTCAAGGCAGAAGGGAGCGGACTTACCACAGGCATGTATAATAAAGAGACAGATGGTTGAACTGGTCACCTGTCTGTGAAAATTATTCACACAAGAGAACACGAGCAAGGAAGACTGAATAATTCTCATGTGTTTTGATTTAATAACCTCAATCTATCCTTCTGTTCATAAAGTGAATTTTAATTATGGCAACGAAAATGGACAAAATGACAGACTATATCCTATTGTCCCCTCACTCGAGATAGGTGATATGAACTACTCCTATTTGATCATGACAGATGACCCTTGCTCTGTACTCTGGAAAATGAGCAACTTCCCTTACAAAGCACCTCCATATTGTCCTCTTCAGGAAAAAGAGTGCTCTCTCCCATCCAAATCTGACAATTTATTTCTATCATGCAAGAAAATAAGACGTTCCTGAAGTTTAGTGTCACTTTGACTCTGAATCACCAACAGCAAATTAGTACAGCTCTGTTCCTGGATTTTCAGTAAAGACAAACAACAAGGCAATGTCTTCCATCCAGATGTGCATTTCAGATTGCCAGTTATTTTTGCAGGATGCCTTTCTCTGTCCATGTGGCTTTCAAAGGTAATACCCTCAACAATGATGTTACTCCAGAGACTGATGATTGCTTCCTGGATCTCATAAAGAGTATGAACTAATTCTCAATAAACATTTATACATAAGCATCTTTACAGAATATGTATCCAAAACACAGATGGGGAAGAGTAGCTCTCCCAATAACAAGGTAAAATGACTAGGGAGCAGCATCAGATGTATGACTGAGTCTTCCAATCTCTTCCAAGCCAACATGTAGCTCTAACTAGGACAGCAACAGAAAACTCTTCAGATTCAATGCAGTCATGTGAATGCAAAACCTACCACTAACTTTTGATGGGAGGGAATGAGAAGGGTTTTGAATTGTCAAATATATAACAATTGTTATTATTTTAATAAAAACGGAATCTGAGGGTGATGGTATAGCTGAATGTATGATGTGTGTTTAGCATATATGACGCCATACATTTAACCCTGGTGTCTCCCACCATCATAATTCTTAAGATGGGGGAAGGAAGGGGCATGAATATTCATTTTATTCTTTTTATATTTTAAACATATGAACATATTGGAGATATTTGCAAGTGTTTAATAGCTAATAAAAGCTTTCACAAAATAATGACTAAGTAAATTACAGTATTCAGTGAATGTTTACACTTAATACAAGGACAAGATATCTATTATTTTTATACTTCCTCTATACTTAAAATTTTCCATAACTATGAATTAAATTGGACCTTTGAAAAAAGTAACAAATTACTGCTTTTTACATTCCACTGATTTTAGGTGACAACATTTAACAAGTTGAGTCATAGATAAAATCCCATAGCTTCTTAAAGGGAGTTTTATGTTTCTTTTATCTTGAGCCCCTAAAATGTTGAATAAGACACAAAGCAGAAGTAGTGCTTATTTTCCAAATGGGTGGAAGATCACAGAAATCGGAGTTACCTTGGGTTGTCTCCCTTTAGCCAAGTGATAGCTCCTAACCTTAGAAATGAGAACATCATAGGAGTAAGACAGCGGTAGATATTAGCTGACCTCTTGCCTACCTTTTCAGGGATGGGATATGACCCCTAAGTTTCTGCCGGTTAATTCTATCATCAAGGCACTGTCTTTTCTCTCATCCTCTAAACTAAATGACCAGGCTTCCCTTTGAGAGATAACCCAGGTCTTTTAAGTGCCTCAACTGTATGCAAATCACCAAATATTACTACATATTGAAGATTTCTCTTCCATACTCACAGCTGACAGAAAAGATTCCATGTTTTAATATTCACAGCCTGAACAGGATTGCTGAACTATATTACAAGTTTACAGAGCCCTTGGTAATTCGTGTCATTGTATATCAAAGCCTACAATTAAAAAATAAAATGAAAGAGATTTGGTGGCTTAGTGGTGCATGCTTCGCATCCCAGCATTCAGAAGACTGAAGCAGGATACAGAGTTTATTGTAGCCTGCCTGGGCTAGGTGGTAAGATTTGTCAGAGAGAGAGAGAGAGAGAGAGAGAGAGAGAGGCAGAGACACAGACAAAGAGATACAGTGAGAGGCAGAAAAAGAAAGACAAGAGACAGAGAGATAAGAGATGAAACTGAGTCTGGAAAGAACTCCTGGGGCTTGTAGTATTTTGGGTGTGTGAACTAGCAATAGCCAAGGATTCCACAGTGAGGGGGAGTAGTTTAGATTTGATTTTTCAAGTTAAGATGAACCTCCAATTTCTCAGGGCTAACTATTCCACGCCTTTTCTGCCATTTCCTCCAGCTATGGTAAGAGCCCCCTAAAAGGCTTCCTTATCTCACCCATTCTTCTAAAAATGCTCATTGAATCTTCTTTCATTCAGGGACTTTACCATTCAGGGACTTTGCTTTGTTGTGTCAGCCATGAACACATGAAGGTGATGTTTGCTTAAAAGACTTACCAATCAGATACTCATGCAAAAATCTTTGAAGCTGGCCTCCAGAGGCTTATACCTGTAATCAATCATAGCTACTCTTCAGGCTGAGACCTGAGGGTCAAAGCCCCGTGATGAACAAAATAAAATTAACTCTCCATTGGTTTTTTTCTCCCTTTTGACTCCAGACTCAAAATCAAGATTCCCCTTAGGGCACTTTCCACCACAAAAATATTCTATGAACAAACATTCTATCCTCCAAGCAACCCTTGATTTTCCCATCACTCTGTTTCATTCATAAGCCCCTAAAAGAATGAATAACTATTCAGTATATTTAGTGAATAAATTTAAGATTGCATTATTGAATAAACTCAATGATAATATCGAATAATATTTTAGGGGCTCGTTATATTCCCTCTGTGGAACACTGAGCTTGAGGAGACTAGGTCATATATTATCCTGTATTATATATTATACCCTGGCTAGGTATATTACCTTCAAATGGACTTAATTGTTAATAAAGTAGTTTTTCTTAGTGGATAAACACTTACATATAAACACATGTATTAAATAAAATCATTTCCTTGTGAGCAAGAAGGACTTGGCAGCCAAATTAAGGGCCTATTGAAAGGAAATTAGAACATCAGGTGCATACCCTTAAAGAAGACAGTAGGACCAAAGGCCTGTTCCTCTCGTCATCCTCATTGCAATAAGCCCCACATGACTTATGGTGCTACCACAGGCCCAAAGCTACAGGCCTGAGAAACAATGGACAAAACTCTAACAAAGTAAATCATTTCTTCTTTTTAAAATTCACTTTCTCAGTGTCCTTAATACATTCACTACATTTTTAATCTTTTATGTTTTTATCAACAGATAAATTAAACATCCAATATATTCCATATTATATTTAAAGTATTGACTATATGAAGAAACCATTGTACCTACTTTATTGAATTCAGTGTTAACAGTGAGCTAGGATAATTAGCACATTGTACCAAATTCCAGGACTATTTTAGTAAGAAAAGAAGATTAAGACAGTGCTGTGATGAGCAATATATATATATATATGGAAAAGAATCACAGAGTCCTGACTCAAATTAGAAGTAAATGGCACACACAGGTGAGCACACTGTATCCATAAGCACACATCCCAGAAGTACTCAGTTAAAGGACCCACTAACATGAAAAGGTATGAGGAAGGCAAGATAAAGGTGGTAAGGGGAAATTTAGGAACCACTTGTAGAAAATATTTTTTTCATACAGGTATGACACAGAGTCGTAGAGGACTTGAAACAAAGCATTATGTTTGAAGGAAATCCCAGACAGTCCCAATGGCATCTTGTAGAAAATGGAACTGTTTGGCTGGGAATATAGCCCCAGTGGCAAGAGTGCTTGCCTCCTATACATGAAGCCCTAGGTTCGATTCCTCAGCACCACATATACAGGAAAGGCCAGAAGTGGTGCTGTAGCTCAAGTTGGCAGAGTGCTAGCCTTGAGCAAAAAGAAGCCAGGGACAGTGCTCAGGCCCTGAGTCCAAGCCCCAGGACTGGCAAAAAAAAGAAAGAGAGAGAGAGAGAGAGAGAGAGAGAGAGAGAGAGAGAGAGAGAGAGAGAGAGAGAGAGAGAGAGAGAAAGAAAAAGAAAGAAAGAAAGAAAGAAAGAAAGAAAGAAAGAAAGAAAGAAAGAAAGAAAGAAAGAGAGAGAGAGAGAAAGGGAACTGTTTAAATGTGAAGGTGCATTTAGAGGCAAAAGAAATCTGAGGAAAGACTCAGATCACATAGCACCTACTGGTCCAATGATAAAAGCAGAGAATAAGAATAGAGAATCACCAAAGGGAAGAGAAATTGGGCAGATGTCAAGGCAGAAAATTGATGCCTATAAGAAGAAATACACTGGTCAGGGGGAGGAGGGCTGCTGAGGTAGGATGAAGTGGACTTTTAGTGGAACCAGCTCACGTGAATACAATTTTCTCAGCCAAAAGGCAGGAGCCAAGAGTATACTTGAGATTCCAGTAGCATGGCAGGTCACGAGGCAAGGCCTAGAGGATTGTGGGAATGCTATTCTTGTTACTGACTAGGAGCTCTACGTGATGACTGGAGGCAGAGTCGTGAAGCCTGAGACAGAGATCGAAATGTATGAAATGGTGACAAAGAAAATCATCTTTGCCAGTGAGTCAAAACTGGCAGCAATCAGGCTATTAGTAAAAAGGAGGACATGAAAATGGAAGTCGCCAAGGACAAGGCAAAGGATGGAGGACAAAGAGGTTGCCATGGAGGAAGTTAGCTGGAGATGGTTGTCACACCCTGAAGGGCCACAGATGCTCACGAAGAGAACAGGGGACATATTAAAGATACAGGCTTGCACTTGATCTTAGCTAAAAGGCCAAGAAGTGGTTGTAGATCCAAGTTCTACTTTAAGGCTTAAAGGGATTAGAGGTATACAGACTTGTTAGATCATTGTGATATATCCAATTTGAGCTAAGACACATTTGTTAAAGGGAATTGGGACTTGGTTTTCATATTATGAAATTATATAACATGAATGAATCATGTCTCTGTGTAATGGCAATATCATACTCATTTTCTGTCTGCCTCTTGCCTGACATTATATACTTGGCATCAGAAATAAACATAGCCAGGGGCCAGTGAGTCACACCTGTAATATACATTCTCAGGAAGCTGAGATCTGAAGATCGTGGTTCAAAGCTTGCCATGGAGGCAAAGTCTGTTACTATCATCTCCAGTTAAACACACACACACACACACACACACACACACACACACAAATCAAATAAAGCTGGAGTGGTACTGTGGCTCAAGAAGTATAGCACTAGTGTTGGGCAAAAAAGTATAAACCCTAGTACTAGTAGACATGTGTGTACACATGCACACACACAAAAATGAATTCTACTTACATAAATACATGTCTATGAGAGGGACATAAATAAATAGAAGTAAATAAACCACATGTTCCTCTAATAATAAACTCACTACTCTGGGAGGATATTTTATGAGTTAAAATCTTCATCATCTCAATATTCTAAGTTATGAAGCTCCCAGGACAAAATCAGATCTGGAAGTAAAAAAAACTCGTTAAAGTATGATCCTCAGATGTGAGAGTTCTTACGATGGCTGAATTTTTTCCTTCACAATCCCACTCCCACACATTAAGCAATTATTTTCATCTTATTTCCTTTCCTCAAATACTAACGGCTTCATAGGTCCCAAAGAGCTAGCAGTCTTCTGCTCATTGGGCTGATTACAAAATCACCATGATTAAGATTTTGGTCTGATCCTCCACGGTTCACAGTGGAGCCCATTATGGAGAAATTCTGGGTACAAGGGAGATAATAATGTTCCTGAGACAGAGCTTCTTATTCAATCAAACTCCACTGGAGATCAATATGTAGCCATCTTCCTAAGGCAGGCAATAATTAGCACATTAAGCCATTCAGATAATAAACCAGAAACCCCATAGTTCCTTGCCCCCTGGTCCCCCTAGTGAAGATGTTTGCTTTGAATAGAGAATAAAAGGGTAGCTATAGGGCTTACAGTCCCTGACATCATGCTCAAAGTTAAGGCAGATCAGTATTGGACATGGCTTGGTCTAGCCTGGCCATGAGAGCCTGGAAAGAGGTGACTACAAAATTATCTTCTGTGAACAATCCATTCTACAAGCTAAATTAGGTTATGTTTTATTGTTTGAGATGAAAAGTTTAGTAAGTAAGTCAATATTGATCAAATTAAGACTGTGTATGAAGATTTCTGCAAATAACAGAAGCTACAGACATTGTGGTATGTTTTTTTAATTCCCTTGTTCTTGCCAGTAAGGACAGTCAAAAATTCACTGGCCAGTAACTTTCCTGTAGTCTAGGCAAAGACGAAAAGTAGAATCTGAGGTTCTTGGGGGGTACCAGAGTCTCTCAGAATGCTCCTGAAGGCATGTAGAAGTTCTGTACCGGCTTCTTAAAAAGATCAAGAAATTTGTAGGAAAGCTAGTTTGTACTCCAAAACCTACTTAGGATTTTGGCTCAATTATATAGACCCATAATCAGGATTTTTTTTTTTTTTTTGTCATTCATGCGGCTTGAATTCTGGCCCTGGTCGCTGTTGCTGAGCTCTTCAGTTCAAGGCTAGTGCTCTACTACTTGGGCCACAATGCCACTTTGTGTTTTCTGGTGGTTAGTTGGAGATAAGTGTCTTACAGACTTTCCTTGCTAGGGCTAGTTTCAAATGTCGATGCTCAGATCTCAGCCTCCTGCGTAGCTAGAATTACAGGAGTGAGCCACTGGCACCAGGCTAGGAATATTTTTTTAATTTAACAGTGGGAATACAGAAGGTCTGTGTAATTTAAAACATCCGGTAACCTGTCCACCCATACCCATACTCACAGACAAATTAATCTCAACTTTGAAAGAAATGATAGTTCAAATATAGGAAAATTAGCTCTCCAGAGAACAAGGTAAAAACTACAGCAATGGGAATTAGCATACTCTGTTAGTAAACTCTCTTTGCTCTTGATTGGTGATATTTGTTTGCTTTAACCAAAGTTTCATACTTATAACATAAACTGCTACCTGGGATCTCCCAAAATGAAACACCTTTTTCCCCCCAGATCTAACATTCTACTTTGCATCCATTCTTCCCAATGCTCTAGGCATTGTGACAAACTTGTATTTTGAGAATGTATTATACTACCTACCAAAACCACACAGGAAGAAGGGAAAGAGCCAGCATTTAAACTCAACCTTGACTTTTCAGGACCTTATAGAATCCATTTCTGAATATATAACTAGGGTGGGATTTGGAATGGAGAGGTCAATATGAACACAGGACATGAGTGGCCTGATGTCTGACTCCAGGGATCTGGGGGAAAGCTGTTTGAACCCATGATCCAGGGGAACGGTCCTCCCAGGGGAAAGAGCAGCCTGAGGGAGGGTGAGGGGCATAAGAACCACAGAACATCTTGGTAACTGCAAGAAAGCTAGTCTTATCAGAGGACTGAGGAAGCTATTAATATTAAGAGAGAGATGATTGAAGAGTTAAGAGTGTTGTGATCTTAAATGACCTTTAAAGTCAAGTTCTGGGTTTGCCATTGTATTGAGAGGAGGCCACTGACAATCCATAAGCACAGGAGTATACTTTAAAATTAGTATTTGGGGAAGATTCTCTTAGAAACTAGAAAATGGTACATTCAGAAATATACGCATGAAGACCAACAATGGGATACTCAAAGTCTGTCAAGGGAAACAGCAGGAAAAATCATTCTGAATATATTCACCATCACTTCAAAACAATGCATTCCTTCCTTGCTTTGCTAGTGGTCTGCAGAATCTAGCACTAGAACATTCCATGTGACAAGAGATGAAGCCTTAGGAAATATAGCCACGGTTACATATTACCTAGGAAACCAAATACAACTAAATGCAAAATGCTACCCCACACTGAGAAATCACTGTGCAATCGCTGTGTTTATTGTGCACTAAGCTTTGTATAATAGGAAAATATGCTAAATTAATCCAAATGCAAATTAAATAACTTAGATACTGAAAATACATGTGGGATGCTGGGGGACTGGAATAAAGTAGCTATAAATCACTTGTTTCATTACGTTCTTTCATGTCTCTCTGTCATTAGGACTGATTGATGTAGGAAGAATAGATACATGGCATATTTGTAGACTTGCAGCCATTTTTCCCAGGTCTCTCCAGGTCCCTCAGTGATATAGGCTGAAATGGGCAGCATATTTGAATGGCTGGGTAAATAAGCCACATGGGAATTGTAGGTATGGAGGAGAGAAAGAGGGCTTATTCTCAAAGACAGATAAAATCCCAGTTGATGTCTCCTTGCCTAAGTCCTTTTATCTTTTTTGAGGGGGAGGGGCCAATCCTGGAGCTTGGACTCAAGACCTAGGTGCTGTCCCTGAGCTCATTTGCTCAAGATTAGCACTCCAGGGGCTGGGGATATAGCCTAGTGGCAAGAGTGCCTGCCTCGGATACACGAGGCCCTAGGTTCGATTCCCCAGCACCACATATACAGAAAACGGCCAGAAGCGGCGCTGTGGCTCAAGTGGCAGAGTGCTAGCTTTGAGCGGGAAGAAGCCAGGGACAGTGCTCAGGCCCTCAGTCCAAGGCCCAGGACAGGCCAAAAAAAAAAAAAGATTAGCATTCCACCACTTGAGACCCAGCTCTACTTTTGGCTTTTTTGTTTGTGGTTAATTGCTAATAAAAGTATCACAACCTTTTCTTCTGAGGCTAGCTTTGAACTTCAATCCTCAGATCTAAACTTCCTGAGTAGCTAGCATTACAGGCGTGAGCCACTGGCACCTAGCCTTTTATGAGGTAAAGTTATAACCCACATATTTAGAATTCCAATATGATAAGGAGACTTTCTTCAAGATGTCCTAAAAGGCAAATAAACTCCTAATCCATAACTCCAGTAGATACTATATTTACAATAACAGAAATACATAACCTTCCACTTGCATATATAATCAAATAGTCACATCTGATTTAGTAAGACACACAAACAAGACACTTGGATAGAAAAGTTCCTTTAGAAGAATTGGGGAGAAACATCATAAAATAAATGTGCATTCATTTATAATATGTATATACATGCATATACTTGTTTGCATGTATAGTTTCATTATTTATATATTTAGTTTTATTTTTCCAAGGCTCTGTGAGTAAAACTGAAATTTCAAATTGAAGACTCAATTCAAAAAGCATCCAGAAAATGTATTGGAACACTACCTTAGACTCAGATGTGATTGTTTCCTATCATTTCTCTTGAGAGTTGTTACACAGAATTCACTAGGTTTGGCAGAATCATCCTACAGATATGAAAGTTTTGCAATCCAAAGTATACAAAACATCAAGGAACCTTGGTGATTTATTTTTCAGCCAGTAATCCACATATATCCTCAATTGTATAGCATTGGTTTGGTCAATGTAAAACTCAGGGGCAACTGATGAATTATGTTCAGATATAAGAATTCTAATGTCCTCAGTAGATCTCTAGAGGACTAGACCATTACTAGAAATGTCATCATGTGAAATAAAGCACAATGGCTCTTTGAAGGTGTCACAAAAAATCTGTGTGAGACCAAAATGTGCTTTCCTGTATTATAAGAACCCTCTCTTTCCACTCACTATCCAATATAATGCCATTTGATTTGCATACAAATGTGCCATGTATAGCTGCTCAGACTTCCAGGTTTACTCTAAAAAGGAAGAAGGGTGAGAAAGAAAAAAAAAGAAAAAGTCTTGACATTTTCCACTTGAAAAAGAAGAAAATTACATATTGGAATGTTCATTATGACTCTTGTATGCTTAAATATGCTCCTACTGGGAAGAGAATGCCTATTCCTGGTAGAAGTATGATTCCTTCCCTGAAAAGAACACTAGGACCTTTGCAGAACACAGACCTTGAAAATATGCAAGGCCCAGTCATTCATTCAACAAATATATTTTGAACATCTATTATGTGCTTGACATTAAACATGTTCTAAACAAGGTCATATTAAGAACTGATGGAAATTGTGGAGTGTAGTCTTTTAACAGTTTTTTTTTTTTACAGTTATGTGATTTTTAAGATTTTTAACAGCAGGTTACATAATCTTATCAAAATATTCAGTCAATATTAAGAGAATCAACAATGCCAGGTGTATTCTTTTCTTTCTTTCTTTCTTTCTTTCTTTCTTTCTTTCTTTCTTTCTTTCTTTTTTTTGACAATGCAGTAAAACAATGCGTATGGACTAGTGCCTGAAGATTAAATTCAGGAGAATCAATAACCCAAACACTACCTGACATGGAAACCTCTCCATTTTCCTGAACTCACTGAATTCTTTGTTTGAAAACATTTCCTAATTCCATTTGGCAAAGAGACAGGGATCAGGCCACAAAGATCCACAGGATAAAGGTAGGTAAAAAAAAACAAACTGTAATTCTGAGTAAAGAAAATCATAAGAATGACTAGCTACATGAGCCAAATCTATCTTTACACCCACTGAGCTTAATCAAGCGTTATCAGAGGACTGGAGGGAAAAAGCAATGGGGGCTTCATAACAAACTCAGATGAAGAAATGCTCGATGGAGACATATTTGTAGATATTTAACTAGCACACTACACCTTCTTAAAGCAATTTCTTTAGATGCAAAAGGCTCTTTGATGGCAGAAAGCCTATAACTCAACTGGAATTATTTCCAATACTTAAATAAATTGGGTCTCAAAATACTCCATATGTCCAGGTACCCTTTGGTACTCATTTTGAAAGAGGCTATATGAGCCCCCTTGAGTAGGAAGTTACCCAAGCCCCTCTCCCTCTAGGACAAACCCCCCCATCCTGCCATCTATTGTCATCTGGACTTTGCAGTTATCTGAACTATGCAGCCTGCAAGCAGTCACCCAACCCCACCTTGAGGGGAACAAACAAAAAGCGCCAGCCCGTCCAAAAGGTCACTTCCACATTCCAAGAATCCTCGCACACATACAACTTGGCACATATCCCTTACCAGCCCAAATTAGGATTCCTTAAAATGATTGGTAAATGTATGTGACTCAGTGTAAAATGATTGGCTGGCTGCGTGCAGACCACGATGTGTTACTTTAAATCTATTGGTTACAAATGTGCGGGCTTTCCCCTAACGGATAGTAGAGTCCTATATAAGGTCACCCTCAGAAAAGCTCGGGGCTCTCAGTTGTTGACTGGTTTACGGTCATGCTGTGAGCCCGAGCCTGCTCGAATAAACCCTTTGCTTTTGCATGAGAACGTCTCTTGGTGTCCTCCATTCCGTGGATGCGCTTCTCGACCCTTTCAATTTAAAGCCGCAAATCATGCTTGAGAATCTGTGGCTTGAAGCACAGCATAACAATGGCACCATCCCTCCCCTGCCCCAACACACACCTCTTCTTTGCTCTAATCTCTTCGTGTAAAGGTGAAGTTAGATAGAAGGAAAAACATTGGTTTCTACTTCCAACCAGCTAGAATAGAAATTGGACCTATAATTCATTGATACAACCAGGAGAATAATAACACAGGAAATAACAGCAATGTGAGACACTCCACTCAGGCAAAGACAGGCAGTGACTGCTAGAAAAAAACAACTCAGAAAAAGAAAAAAACCAGGCACAGTAGCTCACAGATGTAATCTTAGTGACTCAAGAGGCTGAGATCTGACGATCATGGTTCAAAGCCAGCCTGGGCAGGAAAGTCCATGGGACTCTTTTCTCCAATAAAATATTCAAAAAAGCCTGACATAGTATTGTGGCTCAAATGGTACAGTGCTAGCCCCGAGCAAAAAGAAACTCAAGGACAGCACCCAGGCCAAGGGTTCAAGCCCCAGGACTGGCCAAGAAAGAGAGAGAGAAAGAGAGAGGGGGGGGGGACAAGGGGAGAGGGAGGGAGGAAAGAAAGAAAAAATGCTAACAATTCTAGCTCCTTAGGAGGCTAAAGACCTGGAGGATCAAGGGTCATTGCCAGCCTAAGCAAAAATGTCTTAGAGACTCCATCTCCCACGAATTAGCAAAATGGCCAAACTAGCACAATTTTACGGGAGAGAGTGCAAGGCCCCGATACTGGCAAGCCCTGGTACTGGCAAAATTGAGGACTTGAGCTAATTTCTGCACCCTGAAGCAAGCAATGGGTCTCAGGTGGAGCCCAAGCAATTGCATACATTGGAAGAGGCAATACTGAAAGGGAGAGAACACAAGGGCCCAGAATATAGAGCAGCCATGGATGAATCTGAAAAGCATCACACGGAGCCAGAGTAAACAGACAGGAAAGATCACAGACTGAAAGATCTCATTTCTATATGTATATATTCAAGAACAGGCAAAAGCAATGTATAACGATCCTAATTCAAACAGTTGTGGCCTTAGAGAGAAAAGGAGTCTAGCTAATGGAGAGGGGAGCAGGGGGCATCTTTGGAAAGATGGAACTGTCCTCTCTCCAAAGTTGGAGTTGGTTACACCATTATGAACATTTATCAGAATACATGTAAAATCTGTGCATCTTCCTATATGCAAATTTTATGCCAATCAAAACAATGTCCTTCCATCTCCTTTTACAATAAAGGAGAAAAATGAGAAATGGGAACCAAATGTTATGTACTAGCCTTATTTTACAAGATAAGATACAGTAGTTTATATCTTTTATGTCTTTAGATGTGGAAATAAATGTAAGAAATTATAAGTCTATATTGAAAAATACATTAAAATTGTTACCTGTGTGTAACAAGGAAATATAAAAATTATCTTCTGGGAACCAATAAGCTCATGGCAGACTATTGCCATCACTATCAATAAGTAGCCAAGTATACCAGAAATAAATGCACCATAATTAAACATAAGCAATAAAAATGGTCTACCAATGCAGTATGCTGCAGATGGCTGAAATGGAATTACTGCAGCCACAAATTCCAAAAACTCATAATAATCCATGGCAAGCTATAGCGTATGGATTGTATAGATGATTTCTCTTTGAACCATCAGTTTAAGTATCAGTTGGGAACTTGTAGAAATTAATGTCTCCTCTATGAATCCCAGCTCCTTCTCATAGAGGATTGGATAAAAGATAAGTGGCAAGCAATCCTAGCCCTTGATGGATCTCATATTGCATGTGTATTCACACCAACTGTCAGCAGAATATGAGGATGTCCCAAGTCCTCTGGAATCAGAGGACCTCTGAGTAAGAATAGTTTCCATAGACACGATAAAATCCGTAGCTATATGACAGTCAAGAATGCTTGAATCAGGCTGGGAATGTGGCTTAGTGTTACAGTGCTTGCCTAGCATACAAGAAGCCCAGGGTTCAATTCCCCAGTGCCACATAAACAAAAAATGATAATAAAACAAAACAAACAACAACAAAAAAAGAATGCTTGAATATTCTTTCTCACTCTAAGAAACTCTGAGCTGAATCTGTATCCCTCTGGATTCCCTTTAGCTACCTTGAATATCTGTAGAGCCAGGTACACAACAAAGATATATAGAAATTATGTTGGTTTCTCATAAGACTAACCATAGAGCCCACTCCTGCACATTTATCCAGTAGACAACAAACAAGGCCACAAGCTACCAGCACAACCATGCTCATTGCAGCATTGTTTACCATAGGCAAGATATGGACTCAACCCAGATGTTCCTCAGTAGACGAATGGGTCAAGAAAATGTGGTGTATATACACAATGGAATTTTATGCTTCTCTTAGAAGGAATGATATTGTACCATTCGTAAGGAAATGGAAAGACTCAGGAAGTGAGTGAAGTAAGCCAGATGCAAAGAAACCTATATTGCATGCTTTCCCCTATTGGTTGAAAATAGAATGTGCCTATAAGCCTGCAGGTAAACACAGTGGAGGTAAAAGATAAAAAATATTATACCTGGACATGTTAAATTATACAGGACTCTGGATGTTCACATTGTGAGACCAAAGGAGGATATTCTTAGGAGAGGATCACAAATGCTCCATAGCCATGAACATATGATTATATAAAATGATGTTTATACAAATGCACTCCAAGAAATGGAAACAAGAGGTTCATTTTAATTTTGCTTTTGTTTTTATTTTTTCTCCTTTGGTTTCTGTACCTTTGGACTTGCTTGTAAGTTTATCTATCTTGTGGAGGGTAATGGGGAGCACAGAAAGCGGGGGGACAAAGGGTGAACAAATGAAGTAGTGATACTCACTAGACACTATGTTGAAAATGAACTATACATCTTGTTGAGGAGGAAGGAGGGAAGAGAAAACTGGGGAGAGAAAGAGGAAAGAGGTGACACTGCTCAAAAAGAAATATACTCATTACCTGAACCCTCTGTACATTATCTTTACAATAACCATGTCATGTTGGGTGTTACTGTTGCTGCTGTTTATCCTGGATGCTTCTGCACCTACCTTGTCTTTTTGATCTTGACCATCATCATTCCAAGCTCATTCTTTCAGCTTTTATAAATTGTGTAGCTCAGATCTTGTCTACCTATAGGTACCAAACTTAGAAAATGGTGCTTGATGGATGGAACTTCAGTCATGTATTTGAGATTGATCAGTACAAATAAAGCTTTTATTTATGTTGAATGAATATATATACATATACATATATATATATATAATGATCCAGAAATGACAATACAGACACTATTTATAAATTACAGTGTGTGTAATCAATGCTAACCAAAGTAGTTAAATTCTGTGCTCACATAACTATAAACCCTTGCAGGTGCAGATAAGCTATGCTACCCTTAGCTGGCCAACAGAAATTGTCAGTAAAGAGCCCATACTTGCAGATAGAAGAGACAAATAACTCTTTATCCACCATCCATAAATACTGAAAAGTTTTGTCACCTGCAAAATCATTTGACTTGTCCATGCCTTTGCTCTGTCAGGAATGTAGTAGGATCTGTTTTCTGTGGCTGTTAACTCAGCTCTGTAACCAGCACATGTGAAAGTGTTTTAAAAGTAAAAGGTAATTGGTTGTGAATGAGAGAGATACTCACGATGAAAAAGGATTTGAAACTGAATGGTTGGTAACAGTCTAAAAAGGGTTGTTTAAACTTAGAACAAAGAAAGGCAAGAGGAATAATTGTGTGTCCATCTCATGTCATAAAAGGACATTATTTAACAGATACACCCAAGAAATATTAATTCCAAGGGAGGATGTACCTGTGTTTGACACTGATATTTATGATTAATTGGGGCCCAGGCTCTGGGAGATGATCTATAGATTTTTAATCAAGAGAGATATACATGTTCTGTTGATAACACAAAAATTAAGAAATTTCTGAAAATCCAGTGTGATATTCACCAGGTTTATTTTTTCTAGAATGTTCTCTCTCTCTCTCTCTCTTTTTTTTTTTTTTTTTTTTTTTGCCAGTCCTTTTGCTTGAACTCAGGGCCTGAGCACTATCCCTGGCTTGTTTTGGCTCAAGCCACAGCATCACTTCTGCCTTTTTCTGTGTTTGTGGTACTGAGGAATTGAACCCAGGGCTTCATGCATGTTAGGCAAGCACTCTACCACTAAGCTACCATCCCCAGACCTCTTTTTTAATATTTAATTTTTATTGTTATTATAAAGGTGATTTATAGAGGGGCTATAGTTACATCAGCCAGATAATGAGTACATTTCTTTTTGGACAACGTTGCCCCCTTCCTTTCCTCCAGTTTCACTCCCAGTTTTTCCCTCCCATTCCCACCCATAGACATTTACCAGTTTTAGATGTAAGCTAAATTTCCATTCTATCATTTTTAAATGTCTAGCAATGTTTCTACCTTCAAATACATGTTTGCCATCTTGCTGTTTACAGTTTTAGCATCTTGCTGTTTCCTTTGTTAAGGAGTTAAACAACTTTGACACACATTCGTGCTCTATTTGTATGAGAATTGTTTTTCACATGATAAGAATGTTTGTATGAGTCATGGGATGTTTAACTTTCTGAAACTTACATCGTAGACTGGCCACTAGAGCTGTAGGGACTATTAAATGTGCCATGTCCTAAACTTCATAGCTATAGGTTCAATTTATCTTTACAACACTCTTATAAGATAAGACCTATAACTGTCTACATTTTAGAGGCACAGAGAAATTCATTAACTTGTCGAAGGTCATAGTCAAGATTGTGACAGAGTCCAAGATTTGAACACAGCGACTGCCTCCATGCGCAGGCTCAAACACGTTGCAACATGTCATATAGTACAATACCAGTAAACAAACATGTAGAAATTGATGGTATAGGTCCAAAGAGAATGAGAACAAATATAGTTGGGTGCCTATACCCTTCCTTGTTCAAGCCATACTTTCAAGAGACTTAAGCAAACTACTCAATTTCACAGTGTCAAGAGGCAGGACTGACATTTAAGTCACTTTTATTCAAAAGCTAATTAAATTAATGGCTACTGCTATACTATGTTGCATAATTTACTGTTATATGCACTACAAATCAATCTTTTTTAAATCCTAGCATATTATGAATAATAAAGAGCAATGTTCACCAATGATTCGATGCCATTCATCAAAGCCTAGAGCCAGGACCCAGTGACAAATAACATGGGGTAGAGAGGCTCTTCTGGAGTACTAGAATAGGTACTAAAAGAGGTACTAGTACTAAAGGAGATTAGAAAATCTATAAATTTTACATTTTGTAAAGTGTAGCATACCATGCATTTTAAAGATGTGTGGTCTTCATCCTAGCAATGCTTTAGGATAAAGATTGGATGGAAGGTGTGGGGGTGCAATGGAAATATCTTGCTCTCCGTTTGCTTACTGAATTCTTGCATTTCCACTCCAGTCTGCTTGGACCTTCTATTTGCATAAGAGGCAATGACATTTTTCAAGGCTCATTCCTCAGTCAATATTGTCCTAGGAGCAGCTGTGCTTTTTGCATGGACTCTGAACCCCAGGGACTGCTGCTTTTCCTCTACCTTTATCATCTCTCACCATATATTGTCCATAACTCTATTGCAATACTTTATATGCTCCATATGGTCTTTCCCCATAGACTATGATAGCTTGAGATGAGATCTATATCTTTACTCATGATCACATCTGCAAATAAGAATCACCTGATAAGGAAATAAATAATAGTGTACTAAGCAGCAAAAACTGCCAACTGAGTAAAGTCAAAGGAGGGCTTTTTTTCTGCATAGACAAGACCCCAAACCAGAGGTGAGTTATAAGCACATATGCAAACACATGGACACACTATGATAAGATAATGCTTATGTATGTAGATGGAGCCAATAGATAGAATTAGTATACATATGTCTATCCATCTGTATGTGCACTAAGTAATGCGTAAATTGCCTACTTTTTTTTTTCTGAAGCCCGAATGGGAAATGTGTTTTTAACAGATTTAATCAATACACCAACCTACATTAAAAAAAATAAATAAGCCCACACAATAAATAAAAAGCAAAAGGCCAATCAATAGCCAACACTGCCGCTTAAGAGCCACTCCAGTGGAAAACGGTCTGAAAAGGTGCTTCACACTCGACTATCTTGCACGATCCACAGCTGCTTGCTATTGATTTGTTGTAAGCAAAGAACATCTATTATCACAGGCCAGTGTGAACCTAGCAATTTCTCCAGCAAGCAGCCGGAGATGGATGGCTCACAATGTAGCACAGAGAGCTGTCTGCTGAGAATGGCTGAGGCCCCCTCATTCATTCCCTCTCTTCACCCCACAAAGTCGTTATAAGCACCCCCTTTTCCCAAACTCGGGTATGTGCCAATGGGCTGAGGAGTCAGGGGCTGAACCTCGTGTGCCTCTCCAGATTGCAAAAGCGATGTCAAGGTCCCCAAATAGTAAATTATATGCCAACCAAAACAGGTGCTAGGAACATGTAACTGTGCTCAAAACTGCAATTTGGGGGCCAGGCATGGTGTTACAAACATATAATCCCAGTGACATGGAAGGCAGAGCCAGGCAGATGACAGTTCAAGGCCAAGCAGGGCAAAAGTTAGTGTGATTCTCGTCTCAAAAACTAGCTCATTCCCATCAATCTTAGGTAGTCAGGAGGCTGAGATCCGAGGATCGTGGTTGGAAGTCAGTGTTGTCAGGAAAGTCCATGAGACTCCTATCTCCGGTTAGGTACCATGGGGCTGTGCCTCAAGTGGTAGAGCACTAGCCTTGAGTGAAAAAGCTCAGGGACAGACCCAGGTCCCGAGTTCAAGCCCCAGAATGGGCACCAAATGATAATAATAATAATAATAATAATGATGATGATGATGATGATGATGATGAAGAAGCACAGTCTGAGTACAGTGGTGCCATGTCCATAATCCCAACTACTTAGGAAGTGGAAATAGGAGAATAATGGTCCAAAACCAGCTGAGGTAAAAGGGCAAGACTCTACCTGAGATCCAAAGGAAAAGGAATGTGAGGTGTGGCTCAACAGGTAGAGAACCTGCCAAACAAACACAAGGCCCTGAGTTCAATCCCCATTTAAAACGAAGAATGATATTTTCATAAAATCCCCCAAACAACATGTTTGTAGTACATGTAGGAGTGTGTGTGCACAGGAGAAATGGATTGTTCAACGGTGTTTTTCAGTATGTAGAAGAGAAGAGCTAGCCAACAGGCTGACAATGGGACTGGCATTGTCACACAATATGGAAAGGGAATTCTGAATTGGCCTGAGGTGACAATGTGCCAGCATTTCCCAAGCTTAGACCTAGTTGAAAATATCAGTCAGAATCCCAACTCCAGAAATAATGTCCCCATAAGAACCCTTGGAAAGTTCCATTTCCTTTGTTCTTAAAAGGCAGCCACATGTGTCATTAGTTAGCTGGGGTTCAGGTGGTGCTCACCCACTGAGAAAAGAGCCCCCTAAGTTCAGATTCTCAGAAGAGAAGAAGACTAAATATTACTTATGTAATCCTTCCACAAATCTTATTAGATCTTACATTAACTTCAAACTGTTTCTGAGCTGATTAGGTCTACCACCCTAAAAATCAACCCAGTGGAAATGAACTCCTTCCCCATGATTCTACCACTATGTAGTATAGCACAAAATTATTTCTAAAACAATCAGCAAGTCAATTTTACTTGGCTTTTTAATCAGATGACTTTTGCTTTCTATCCCATGCCAAAAGTCACTCACTGCTACACAAGGTAATTGGCTCCAGAGAAGCTAAGTCACACGTTCACACAAGCATCAAATATTTGTTAAAGGGAATACCCCCCACCAACCGCCATCAAACCACAAACTCATTCTTCATAAAGAGTAAGGAAATAAAATGAGCACTTATGATTCAATCCTGTAATATTAGCTACTGTGGAAACTCAGAGTCAAAGGATTATGATTTGATGCAAACCTGGACAGAAAAGCTCTTGACACTCTATTTCAAACATACACAGCACAAACAAGGATGAGATTCTGAGTGCAAAGTCTGGTACTGAAAAGAAAATGGATTTGAGGGGCTGGGGATATGGCCTAGTGGCAAGAGAGCTTGCCTCGTATACATGAGGCCCTGGGTTCGATTCCCCAGCACCACATATACAGAAAACGGCCAGAAGTGGCGCTGTGGCTCAAGTGGCAGAGTGCTAGCCTTGAGCAAAAGGAAGCCAGGGACAGTGCCCAGGCCTTGAGTCCAAGGCCCAGGACTGGCCAAAAAAAAAAAAAAAAAAAAAAAAAAGAAAGAAAATGGATTTGAGATACCACAGGTTTGGAAAATTCAGGCTAAATAGGAGAAAGTTTTAAAATAAACACGCAACTCTGGAAGACACCATCTATATGATGGCATCTTAAATTTGACAAATGTCATAAATCTTCAGAAGACAAAGATCATAAATTCTGTAAATTGTACCCATAGTAGGAGAAGCAATGTACACACAGTCCTTTAGCATCTTACTATCACACCCACAGATAAATGATACTTTTCTATTTGGATAAATGTCTGCTCTGGAAAACAGAAAGCCAAGCCATTTCTCCGTGAACCTGTTACCATTGTTAAATGGGCAGTAATCAATCGACATGTGTTCATTCCTACTAGTTGAGAATCAACCTGAGATCAATATTCCCTTCACAAAAATTTCCAGATTTCACTAATGACATTTCATGAATAACAGCACCATGACACATTTGTGTTATTTAGGTCAAAGGCAGGTCCTTTATGGCATGAATGCCATCCAATCAATTATTCATCATTCATAGCCTTTTTGCCCTTCCACATGAGATTCAACCCCTAATCCTATCTAGATTCTTTCCTTCTTCTTTCCTCTTCTTCCATTAACCTTCTTCATCTTTTCTGCTTTATTTGCAATTTTCCTCAGGCTTTTACATATGCTAAGAATGAGCACATCTGACTGTGCTAGGAACACTCAACTTTTTATACACTAAGCTACCAGGAATTTATTAGCAAAGACAACTGAATAAAATACCAGATAGGTTGCTTCATCTTGAATATGTGAGATGAAATGACAAATTACAACTCGAAGGGTCAGTTGATATGGAAAATAAGCATCTGTGAAGTTAAATAGTGAACCTAGCATTCTAGGTGGGACAAACTCTGATGCTAGTTATCAAAGAGAAGTTAACCCAAATTGCCTAAATATCAATCCTTGGATACAAAATATACATGTTTATATAAATTTGAGTGTATATATGCTACAAAAATCCAAATAAAGATATATATTGGATTTCATTAAACTCATAAACTATAAACTCATAGTCCATACATGTATCACACTCTGTAATTAAAATGGATTTGCTTCATTTCTACATCATCATTCAATAACCTAAGTCCAGTTATATCCCCCAAGAGAGAAAGAGGTAAACAGAATCGGTTAGCAATCTGAGTACTTAAGTCTTCTACAAGCAAAAGAGCAAATGGCATTGTTTATACAATGAAGTCCAAAATGCATCAACCTACACTGATATACTAAAAACAGTTATTTAAAAAAGAAAAACATAAACATCATCAGACTGACATTTTTTTTCTCAGTTTCAATCCCAGTACCTCATTATATACCAACAAATTGTCCAACTCAGATAATGCGATAGTCCTCATTCTGGACCAAGACACAATCTGCTCTTGGTGAAATAAAACAAAATCAAATAATCAAAGAAACTGCACAGATTCTAAGTTGTTGTTTTTGCGCCAGAATATAATTGTCCCTACATGACAGAGAGAAGCTTGTCAATGATAAAAAAAGTAGTAATGAAAAAAATATGTACCTACCTTCTGAAGACTGCGCACATCCACTGCAAAGAGAGTAACTTACCTTTCTGTCTTTAATGTATGCAGGGCCTCTTCCTGATCATTTTTTTAACCTGCTATGGGATGTATGTGTGATGAGGAATAAACTTGTGAGGATAAGAAAGCATTATGGCACCAGTTACCGGGAAAGTACCTTCCTAGTGAGTATATATAGACAAATTGGATGGAAAAGGAGACTATCACAATTCCCCAGGTACCCCACCAGATTGTCCCGTAACTGCCTGTTTCAGAATCGAATCATGTTTCCAAATCACAAATAGGGAAACAAGATGATTTCTAGTAATGCCACAGTACTTGGCAAGAGCCACTGGATGCCAAACCCTCCTGCAGATATCACACCAGTTGCATGATAGATACAGGCTACTGCCTATATTTATAAGGATAGTACCACATAACCTTCTCTCTAGATTGCTATATTCCCTCTTAGTTTCTCCTTAACCTGTCTTCAGAGAGCAGGTGGAGCACAAAGCTATCGAGAAAAATTGGGAAACAACTATAAGAGATGGCTACACACATGGTAACATTTGAGAAGTTAAGAAATCCCCAATAGACATGAGGGTCATAGCATTGCAGTTGGCACTTACTCCCTGTGGGAGTCTCATCCTGTGACTTGACTATCTGCTCTAGTGACATCACGAGCATTTTTACAAAACTAAGTGAGTCTACACTGTAACTCAAGACTCCTATCATAAAGGTTTTGGTTTTGGTGTTTGGTTTTTTTTTTTTTGTTGTTGTTGTTTTGCCAATCCCGGGGCTTGTACTCAGGACCTGGGCACTGTCCAGTGTCACTTCTGGCTTTTTCTGCTTATGTGGTGCTGAGGAATCGAATCCTGGACTTCATGCATGCTAGGCAAGCACTCTACTGCTAAACCACATTTCCAGCCCAAAGGGAGATCAGATTAGCCTATCCTATCAGACCAGTCTTTTTTTTCCACCAACAAATCTCAAGTGTTTATCTTTAAAATGGCCACATTAGGAAAATAGCATGAGAAGGAAATGGGGAGATATTTTATAGATGCTCACAACATTTAAAAATCTCCAACATTAGCAAAAGAATCAGTTTCCCATGAAACATCCTTTCTTAGATCTAAATCATTTGATGTGCCTGACACATCACTAGTAGACAAACATTAGAATAACAAAATTCTACTCCAATATGTGTCTGATATAGATAGGTAACAGAAGATAGATACATGATAAAGAGGTATTTTGCCTTCAGAAAATACAAATAAATACATAAATACAATATCTATGTGTATATAAGCAAAACTACCAATAAACTGTGAAAGACCCACAAGAACATCAGATTTCCTAATGAAAAAAACCTCTGAATACCTTTATCCTATAGAGAGACTGAAGACTTTTTGAGAAAATAACTATGGTCCTAAATATCCTCTAAATTCTAGGCAATGCGAATGGAATCATAAATTATGCAGATGTTACAACTAATCAAGGAGTTCATTCCTTTCATAAGAAACATACCCTAAATTCCTTTGTTTCTCAGCCACAGGTATTCTAATATAACAATAACAATAACAAAAAAGATAGAGGCAAAGTATAATCTAACAGCAACAACTAAAAAGACAGAGGGTGTTATTGTACATTGATTATCTCTTTGCTCTTACTAGAGCAAATACATTAGTCATTCACTTCCCAAGTTCCTGGAGGAGAAAAGTGATTTACTTGTGAATCCTTCACATGAACTATCTTTGTAACATATAGCTCCTTAAGGCCAATCCAAACCTGTACAATCATACGAACAGTATAAAAGAAGTACTCACGGTCATTGCACTGGTTTCCAGAATATGATGTCATAGAGCAATCACACGTGAAGCCCTCCCACTGCTGCATGCAGACCCCCTGGTTAGCGCATGAGTCTTCCTGGCAGGTAGTACTTGGTCCTAGTAATACACAAGAAGAGGAAAAGAGAAGAGAGGGAGGGTGAGATAGACAGAGACAGAGACAGAGAGAGAGGTGAAACATTAGTTTCATTCAATTAACCAAACTTACCATTCTCATGCCCCCAGCCACTCAAAAACACAACCACCAAAAAATGGCAACTCAATCACATGCAACAAGGAGTCAATATAGACAAAAGATGACAGAACCCACACTTAGCCACGAACTGTCAACAGTCACACACAAAGGGGAGAGGGCTGAACACACTGTTCTCCTTTAAGTAGACTTCGCAAAAGAGCTTTGTCTCTAACCTTCAACTGGAAAGATGTCTCATTTGGAGCACAGTTTTTGTTGGTGTATAAAGCTGAAGTGGAAAAAACTCCTATTATCGTGATTCTAATAAAATATGGTACAATATTGATTCTGACACTATACAATCCCTCCATCTACTCTGTGATACTTAAAAAAAAAATAAAAGATCACTTCATAGTCCAATGGAGGAAGAGAAAGAACCCAACATGCACTGTTTTGTGAGTGATGAACATTAGGTATTAAGCAATTTACCCATAATGCCTTCATAAGGTCTCCAATGATTCTAACCAGTAGTTACGATGACTTCCACTTCATACATCTGTGACACAGAGCTTAGGGAGGGACACTGATTTACCCAAGGCCATCTGCTTCTTCAAACATGGTGATGTCTGCCTTACCAATACTTATCTTTGAGACCATGCTCTTAAAATACCCAGCAATTCTCAAGGTGAAATCCTTAGAGGAGTAACATCTTGGAATTTCTTAGAAACCAAAATTCTTGAGCCTTTGTCTCAAATCTGATGAAGCAGAAAAGATGGCAGAAGACAAAAACTGGTTTTCACCAGCTGCCAAGAAATTCTGACCTAGCCTAAAGCTTGAAGACCATCCTGCTACACCTTGTTCCTGCTTAGGTATTTCAGAAGCATGTCCTCCTAAGTGCAGGATGCATAGACCACAGAATGCAAAGGAAAATTGCTTGGATATTCGATGCTGTAATACTTCTCATTCCTATCTTTATGATTCTTATTTTGTGTGTTCCATACGCTTATAATACTTAAGAGTATAATGGCATATGTAGGCAATTTCTTACTCCTGTTTTGGAGGAATCTCAAAATCATTGTCTTATTTTTCCCTTCTTTGGTGGTACAGGTGTTTGAATTCAGGAACTTTTGCTTGCTACAGTACTGTTTTACCACTTGAGCCATACATCTAGCCTTTTTCTGAAGAGGTCTTGAGTTTATGCATGGGCCAGATTAGACTGCAATTCACCTACTTACATTTCCCTGTAGCTGAGATGACAGGTTCATGCCTGTACCCTCAGCTTTCATTGGTTGTGAATTTTTTCTTCCTGGGTTGGCCTCAACCTGCAAACACCTCAATCTCCACTTTCTAAGAAGATAAGATTATGAATGTGAACTGTATAACTGCCCTCAAAATTATTTTCTGATATGAGTAGAAAATTAAAAATGGATGATTTTAGCCTTACACCTCGCTATGAAATTCTTTCTGTCAATTGGGCATCTCTCTTCATACATTCTATTTTTCTCATTTCTTCCTGAACTTTGGGATTTAAAAAAAAAATCTCTACCTTTGGCAATGTCTTAATATTCATTCACCAAACTTCATGGATTTTCCCAGACAGCTTCAGCAAATGAGGTGAGCCCTTTGGCTCATCAACTGTATTAGTTGATAACAATATAACAATACTTGACAGTGGGCTGGGAATATGGCCTAGCGGTAAAGTGCTTTTACCTTGTATACATGAAGCCCTGGGTTCGATTCCTCGGCACCACATATATAGAAGGGGGAAAAAAGCCGAAGTGGCACTGTGGCTCAAGAGGTAGAGTGCTAGCCTTGAGAAAAAAAAAAAAAAAAAAAGCCAGGGACAGTGCTCAGGCCCTGAGTCCATGCTCCAGGACCGGCAACAAAAACAATACTTGACAGTGTGTGGAGGGTGGGGGGGAGGGGGACTATACATTATAATCACTGCAAATTTTGAGATTTCCAAGCTTAGCCTCATGTAGGCACAGAATATTAAAATATAAGCATGCACATTCCAAAGAGATACAGAACTACAAAGGGTTGGATTCAGGATGTGGTGAGACATTTTGTATTTATTCATGAAGGGTGGAAACAGTAAAAGCCACCACTCCTAAGACAAAACTATTAGGATGACATACGAAGGTTCAAAACAATTACTAACACTGGGGGAAACTGCACTGCTGCTGAGTTTCTGCAAGTCCCATTTTCCATGTGTTTCCCCCATGGAGAGATGAAAGGTGGAACGTGGTCATGTTCTCAGTGGGTCTTAAACCTGAGCATTGTGTCAAGCAAGTTTCATTAACAATGGCAAATCAGGACAGCTCCTTTCAGAGGATAAAAGCTTCTGAGAAGTCCACAGGACTCTCTGACCAAACAGCTCTCACCAGACAATGGACTAGTAATTCAATTGTACTCAAGAATCAGCCACACATGGAAGGCTTTCTCTTGAAAGGCAAAAACTTCGGGGAAACACAATAATTCTTTGCATGTTGATTGAATCTGAAGACAAAGGCTTCTGCCAGGCCTTTTTCCTCCCCTCTACCTGCCATGTTTTAGTTCTTCTCTAAGGACCAGCCTCAACACCTCTCCCACAGAAAATATGCACCAATAATTCCAGAAAATAATTCTCCTCTTTCTTGTTGACCATGGCACTTATAATCTGCATCATTACTTTCTGTGTATAGTACCTAATTTAGCATTTCATTATATTGTATCATGGTCTGCTTATATAATCTTTCAATTGTTTCATCTCCTTTTATGATTCGTCATTAAAAGGTTGAATTCTGCATGTTAAGTGTTGTTAGAAATCATGTAATATTCTTTGCTTAGGTCCTTTCAACATGAAGACTACTGTTCAGACCCCAAGATAATTGATCCAGCAGATGTGAGTTATTCCAGTACCAGTAATTTCTTGACTGTCTGGCATATCATAGTGGAATGTAAGTTTTTCCTTCATTCACCGTTTCATCTCTAATTTCTCTAATTTCTGACATATTTTGAATGCAGTAAGGACTTAGAAATGTTATTGAAGGATTACAGAATAGAGGAATGAAGGAAAGGGGAGGAGAGGGAGGGAAGGGGAGGGAGGGAACAAAGGAGGGAGAAGGGAAGGAAGAAAAGAAAGGAAGAAGGAAAGCAGACATGAAAGGAGATGAGGTGAGGAAGGGAAGGAAAGGAAAAAGAAAAGAATGAAGGGATTGCTTTAGGACTTTAGGCAAAATGACTTTTCTAACAAAAATTTATCATGAATTTATTTACCTGGAATTTCTCAAAATCAGCTACTATAAGCAATCTTTTCCTTGAAACTAAATGTCTTTTAAAAAAAATGGGCTTGGAGCTTCATTGACCACAACTCTTTCCTCTTCTGATTTAACCACTGGCTACATTCAGTCTTGTCAGAAGCTGAGACAAGCTTTGTGTCCATAAGCCTGGCCTAGTATGTAATCACTAAGTGTTGAATGAATGAGAACTTGGTTTTGAATCCAGAACACATTCTAAATCATAATTTTACTTCACCTTATTTAAATCGTATTCACTTCTAAGGAGAGTATATTTTATATCCTACAGATAGCAATGACTGAGCAACAACAATTTTAAAAAAAGGAAACATTCCTTAGGGCAGGGGAGTTTCAGCAATACTTTCAACCACAGTTCTTACATAACATTTATTATATGCCACACAGTCCTAAATGTGTTAGCATATAAAGTCAGTCAATGTTCCTAAGTACATGCTAAAGAGCTAATGTTAATAAAGAATAAGGACGGGTGCTGGTGACTCATGCCTGTAGTCCTAGCTACTCAAGAGGTTGAGATCTGAGGATCAAGGTTTGAAGCCATCCCTGGCAGAAAAGTCCCCATGAGAATCTTATCTCTAATTAACCACTCATAAACCAGAAGTGGAGCAGTTGCTTAAGTGGTAGGTTGCTAGCCTTCAACACAAAGAGGCTTAGGGATAGTGCCCAGGCCCTGAGTTCAAGCCCCACAATGGAAAAAAGAAAAGAAAAAAGAAAAAGGGAAATGGAAGAAAGAGAAGGTTTCAAAATAATTGGCTGTTGGTTAATGCAGAAGACAAGGACTTCACAAAAGTAAACTGATGTACATAAATTTCCTCAGGACCTTAGAGGCAGCAAGCAGCCAGGTGTGAGATTCCATAGCCCTCCTCTGCGTGTGGCAGCCCTTGTCTACATGTGGCAAACCCCCAAGGCAGGAGAGCAACTGGGGAGCTGCTGGCTAAACAAAGGCAATTTAAATAAGATTGGTCCAACTTACAAGCAGAGAAAGAGATAAGCTATTTTAAGACAAGGCAATTTAAGATAAGATCTTTTAAGATACTTTAAGATAAGGATATGGGTTGGTTTATAAGGAAATTTCCCAAATGCCATGATAATTCAAACCAGTTAAAGCTAAGTTTTTGTCCAATTATGTGAGCAGAAAACTGTATCAAATGCATAAGATCTAAATAATCTTCCAAATCAACCTCAAATTTCAGACATTTCAAGGTGACACAAACCTTTAAGGGTTATATATGAATAAAGTAAGTCCTTTCATCATTATTATTGATAGCTGAAAATTCTACAGAGGCCAAGCAATACCTCTATAAAGACTCAATATACTACTTTTGGATTCAGTATGTAACCAATGTTCACAATGTCAAATTTCTGTTTGAGGAATGATAGTCACTTCTCTTTGTATAGTAGAGAAAGTGACAGGGAAAACCAAAGTATGGCTGAAAACACAAAATAAGTTGACAGTGATGTTAATACCTCCATTTCTAATTCCCAGCTCTGTTTTCTACTTTACTGGGAGCCAAAAAATTGTGTCTTGTTTTCTTTCTGTATTTTGTTGTTGTTGTTGTTGTCAGATGATAATTTGACAGCTGTGACAAACTTCTCATCACTCTTCAATCCAGAGTGTTTTCTCCTCTGTAAGCATTGTTCCATATGGTCATTTCCTGCCTGATACCCCTCAAATCCACCTCCACATCAGATACAAACATCACAAGTTGTCTCAGGATCTTTAGGTATTTGTAGGTCCTTAAAGTTGAAGTGCACCCTGCATAGGACACTAGTATCATACTGTAACGTCTCTCCACTATTGCCTGGGCAAGACTTAAATAAAGCCACCTCTGCATCTTCCCAATGCAAATACATAAATGCTGCCATACCAGAGCAATTTTTTTTGGCCTTGAAGGCATAATCTCAATCTTGTCAATGTTCAGCAATACAGCAGCTGTGCCTTCATAAAAAGAAGTTCCAAGTCACATCATCAGGAGAGTGAAGACCAACAATGATATCTAAAGTGAAGATTACTGATAATTTTAATAATATCAAAATTCTTTTCAATGATCTCAAGCCCTACATAATATATTATTAGGTATAAAACATCTCAAACTGGGCATGGGAATTTGTTGAAACTAAAATCATCTTCACCAAGTCTTTAACTCAACATCCTTGATCAACAATATATGTTTAATATGCAACTCCTTGTGACATAAAAAAGAGACCAGTTTATCTTAGTGTGTTGATTTTAAGCAGCGAAATATGCTCCCGGCATCACCAATTTGAAGCTATAACAAGTTCTGCCACCTCGACAGGAGTGTAGAATTCTTAGAAATCTCTTGAATTCTAGGTTCTCCAACACAGTTGGTACTGGCTCCAACATGGAGAAGTTCTCAGTGGTTATTGAAGTAAAGACAAGGAGTCCACCTTTAGAAGAAAGGGATTTACCTTGGAATGTTTCCATGATAATGGATGGGCTGGAGATTATGTCTGTCCTGGTTAGGGTCACTGTGAAGGAGGGAATGATTGGTACCACAAAGACTTCTTGTTCAATACATCCTATTTTTAAGGGTATCTGGGTCATAAAGGTCCAATGATGGGATCACTTCTTGTTTTCTTCCTTCCTTCCTTCTTTCCTTCCTTCCTTCCTTCTTCCTTCCTTTCCTCCTCCTCCTCCTCCTCCTCCTCCTCCTCCTCCTCCTCCTCCTCCTCCTCTTCCTCCTCCTCCTCTTCCTCCTCTTCTTTTTTCTTCTCTTTCCTCTTTCCCTCTCTCCCTCTCTCCCTCTCTCTCTCCTCTCTCTCTCTCTCTCTCTCTCTCTCTCTCTCTCTCTCTCTCTCTCCCTCCCTCCCTCCCTCCCTCTCTGTTTCCTTGTTATTTGAGGGCTTGTTTTTCTTTTTTTCCAATCCTGGAGCTTTGGACACAGGACCTGAGCACTGTCCCTGGCTTCTTTTTGCTCAAGGCTAGCACTCTATCTCTTCAGGCTCAGCTCCACTTCCAGCTTTTTCTGTTTAGGTGGTGCTGAGGAATTGAACCCAGGGCTTCATGCATGCTAGGCAAGCACTCTATTACTAAGCCCATTCCCAGCCTTATTTGAGTTTTGGGTTGTTTGAAAGTCTCATTATGGAGATCAAGCTGATCTTCAATTTACAATCTTCTTTCGGGGGCCTTCTAAGTGCTGGGATTACAGGTATGCACCAACATACCTTGCCACATGCACCCCCTTTTGGAGGGAAATTATGGACAAACCCTTACAAATCAATGCCATTTTAAAAGTCTAAACCAAGGCCTCGTTGTGAGCCATTCATTTATCTCCCAGCATTGCTATAATTACCTAGTGGGTAATTATACCAGAAAGTAAGTAGGGAGAGGGAGGGGAGGGGGAAAAGGCTTTCAAAGGCCAGATGTAACAAAAAGAAGAGCAATTACACTTTACCTAAATAAGCATTGTGAAATTTTTCATATAGAAATTATTTAAAATAATGATAGAAAAACTTTCTCCTGTTGAGGGTACTATCAAATCATCTTGAGCCACCTGTATGTTATTCTGCTTTGGAAATACTTTCAGAGGACTGGGAGTCATGTCACATGATAAAGTAGGGAAATGAATGTAAGCTTTCAATCTACTTTTGTCACTTATTAGCCATGTAACCTTGGTCTGGCTGCCTAAATTCAGTCTTCCTATAGAGATATAAATTGCTACTCCCTCATGAAGTGAAGATTAAATAAGATGTATAGACAAGGTCATTATGAAGTGGGAATCTACCCATGAAAAATCATGGTCATGATGGAATTAGAATTTTCTAATCCTTCGCACGTGCCTGACTAAAGTAAGCTTTCAATAAATGGCATAATCAGTTCTACTGGAAAGGAAATCAAATGTTCTTCTTCCCACTTAAATTGGGCATTTAGTTGGTGTTAGGCTAGAAACAGGACTGATTAAGGAATTTAGTCAGGTTTACACATCTCCTAAGATACAGTTCACGCACGCAAAAATTGAGGGACAGAAACAAACTCACCATGGGATGTGCAGTTTAATTCCTGCCTCTCCCACTATTTCCCATAAGGCAAACAAATCACTTCTGAATTACTGATTTCTATTACGTTAAGTGCTACACTTTTATTATATAAAATATAATGGGGAGTGTGAGTCAATCCTTAGCTTTAGGGGAAAAATACAGTGGGGAACTCACTACATTTCTCCCACTAAAGAAAAATAGAAAATTAAAATGGCCTTTAAATACTAAGAGCTTGTCAAAAATGTCAAAGAAGAATCTCCAGATTTTCTAAGTAATGAATCCTAATACATTGACTTCCTCAAATATCTAGCACTTCACCCCCTCCCAGATCTAGTCAGTGCAAGATTCCCTTAGCTGTCTGGCCATACCTGGACAGGGGGAAACTTAGATTTCTAGAAAATAACTCATTCAACTTGAGAAATAAAACTTGCTAAGGAGGGAGATAATGAAATGTAGGGGGTGGGGGGGGAGTTATCCTGAGGAACGCCTTAACCAAATAGTTACCCTGTCCTTACTCACAGTTTATGTCATCTGTCTCTCTCCTGATGGAAAAACTCGAGCGTTGCTTTTACACTAAGGGTTTTACATGGACAAGCTTGTAGAGATTCCTTTCCTCTCCAGTAATATCCCTCGTGAAAATGAAAAGGAATTAATAAATTCCTTCTTAAAATTCCATAGAGATTTTCATTCTAGCCAAAGTAACCTGTAGAAGGACTACAGCTCAGCAACTCAGCATTTCCCGTGGCCTCCAGCAAGAAGCACTGACAACTCCCACAACCTCATCTAAAGGCGAGAGGTACAGAGTCTAGACTGAAACCAGGACAATCAGTGAGGTTCTTCCTTTATGACATATCTTGTCATAATGTGTAACTATGCTGGCTAGTAACTAGATGAAACAGCCAGCAAGAGAGGACGGGGAAAACAGAAACAAGAATTCATTTTCATCCTAGACCTACTTTAATCTGTGAGGGAGACTTACTTCCCCTTCTTGGCCAGGTAAACATGAGGCAGAGGGCCCTGTCTCTTTTCTCTCTCCTGCTCTGCTGTCCAGTTCCTGCATCTTCTCATTCATTTTCTACTCTGCATGGCTGTATGATCTGGACAAAATACCAGTCAGATCCAAACCTCTGTCCTGCTTGCAGCATCCTCAGGATAATCTAATAATCTGCAGCAAAATTATGCCATCTGCCTACCCCCATGTCATCTGCTATCACACCTTCACAAGCACATTATTTCAGCTCAATTGAATTTTATGTTATTGTTGTTGCTCATGGGCCTTGAACTCAGGGCCTGGGTACTGCTATTCTTGAGTTCATTTGCTCAAGGCAAGCACTGTACACTTGGAGCTACACATCCACTTCTGGTTTTCTGGTGGTTAGCTGGAGATAAGACTCTCAAGGACTTTCCTGCCCAGGCTGGTTTTCAACTGAGATGGTCAGAGCTCAGCCTCGGAGAGTAGCTATGATTACAGGCATGGGCCACCAGCCCCTAGCACTCAAGTGAACTTACAGTTCCTCAAACCAGTCAAATATTCTTGTCCTTCTTTCCTAAAGACAAATCCTGGACCACCCACCTCGATCACCATTCTACCTACAGTCTAACCAATCTACTCTGTGCTGCTTGGCTGGCCGGAAGCACAGCTTCAGGACAGCAGTTTCCCCATGCAATCTACTTATTGGCTGTCTACTGACCTCTTTGATTGCAGAAACGACATCTTTGCAGAGAACGAAATCATCAAAACAGCTCACCTAGAACCTAAGAACCCAATACCTGGGATTCGCTGTCGCTATATTTGTTAAACTGAACAACACAATCCCTAGGGAAAAAAAAAACACTAGGAAAAAGAAAAACATTAAAAAGAACACAACCCAACAACACAACGACAAGAAGACTCAAGCTATTGATCCATCAGACTGAGATACATGGGGTGGGGGAGGGGGCTGTGCATGCACCCATTGGTAACTGGGGCTTGAACTGGGGGCCTAAGTACTGTCCTTGTAATCTTTTGCTCTACCACTTGAGCCACAGCTCCACTTCTGATTTTTTTGTGGCTAGTTGGAGATAACAGTCTTTTCCTAGCTGGGCTGGCTTCGAACTGCTAACCCCAAATCTCAGCCTCCTGAGTAACTAGGAATATATAGGTGTGAGCCACCAGCATCTGGCTTGAAATTCATTTTTATAACTCATTGTAGTATTTACTTTTGAAGACATTTGCCTTTACACTTCCCACTGCCTATTTTCCCTGTCATGTTGGTTTTTTTCTGTTCTCCATATGTGATAGCAAGTAGAGCTATCCTTGCCCTCAGCTTATAGCTGGAAAAGGCAACTTATGAGTAATGGTCTACGCCTCAGTGTCAGGAAATTAATGCTGAAAGCATTTGCATCCAAAAGCTCATTTGCTGAAATATAGGAAAAAAGGGAGGTGAACCAAAATAATTACAAAGAAGTGCAACTCCTGCCATTAATTGAGGGGCTAAGTTATTACAAGAATGGAAGAAAGTTTGTGACAACAGAATGATAAGCTAAAACTCATACTTTGTGCTACACTGCTTCCATAATATGAAAACTAAAACTGATTCAATAGGTCTTATCCCCAAATCTGCATTTATATCTGGGAAACAATGTAACAGGCATGGAGATCAATCTAATCACTTGGTTGTGTGGTTGCTATAAACTATTTCTTCCTTTGAATGAGAACATTTCAATCATTGTGCCTACACGAGAGGCTCATGTTAGGATCTAGAGTCAAAATCCTTGTAGTTATTACGCTAAAGAAAAGTTCAAAGTTGAGGAGTCCAGTTTGTAGATGTCTAATTTCTTTCCTTCTTTCCTTCTTTCCTTCTTTCCTTCCTTCCTTCCTTCCTTCCTTCCTTCCTTCCTTCCTTCCTTCCTTTCTTCCTGTCTTTCTTTTTCTGTCTTTCTTTCTCTTCCTTCCCTACCCTTCCTTTCCCCTTTTCCTTCCTTCCTTTTGCCTTCCCTTTTCCTTCCTTTTCCCTTCCTTTCCTTTTCCCTTCCCTTCCCTTCCCTTCCCTTCCCTTCCCTTCCCTTCCCTTCCCTTCCCTTCCTAGTACTGGGGCTTAAACTCAGAGCCTCAGACTCTCACTTGTCTTTTTTCCAGTTACAACTGATACTTTATTACTTGAGTTTGGCTCCAGTATGGTATTTCGCTGGTTAATTAGAAATAGGGTCTTACAACTTTGAACTATGATTGGTCTTTTCTTTTCCATTAATTTTAACCTATCAGAATATCTATGTGGATCTTCCAAGGAAACATGAAGAGAAAAGAATGACATCCAATCAAATAACTATGGAAAAGTCCTATTTGTCTTCCTAAGAGATAGAGATTTCTCTCCTAGCAAGGTAAATGGCATAAAAGGAGGAAGTCAAGGCAGAGTAAAGGATCTTTGAGATCAATACTTACTTTAGAAAAGCTACCTTTGCCTTACCCACTTCTAACAAGTTTTTGTTGATTGAAAACCCTGCAGAGGCCACCTGAGGCTGCCTTCCCTACTCACCCATAGCTTCAAGATACATAAAACACCCTTGTTCCTCCCTTGCTATTCTGAGACAAAGCAGCCTGACCCAACAAGACCAGTGAGCCATTCCTAACTTCACAGGCTGCCTCTCAAATAGCCCTCCTGCTACCGATACTCACTGGCATCCTCTACACTGGCATTTTACAGGAAACTCAGGATAGAACTCACACATCTTCTCCCTCCACAAGGGTACCCTTCAACCTTAGATCACCAAACAGGAAATTAAAGTGCTCAACCCAAATCCCCAATGGGAGATATAAATCTCTGGAACATTTTAATGGTACTCATATCTCCCCGAATGCCTAAAATACAATATTTCTTTAAAATGAGTGAATATTAAATGATGTGCTGTTTCATAAGACTCAAGCAGTTAAATGCACTGCCCTAGAAAATGGACTTCCTGATCTAGAAAAATAATAAATTAAGAACTTCAGTAGCCTTTGTTTTTCCTTCTTCAACGTGCTTCCTTCTATCTATGGTGAATGAATGAAAGAATCCCAGATCACCCGTGATGACCCCTCGGAAGGGTGCTAATCATTTCTAGAAAGGATTCTGGGTGGTGGTAATCACATGGAATGATATCATATTCCTTTTGGGTCCACCACCCCCCCATTCCTCTCCATGAGATCTTCTTCACTGTGTCAGTTCTTCGCCATGCACTGATTTGGTTTTCTGGCACCCTGGTAGAAGAACACTGCTTTCAGCCCCCTCCCCTCAATAGCCACGGTCTAGGAAGTGGGACAGCTTGAAGCCCTTTCATGTAAAGATCCCAAGATCACACAGGGCATCTTTCAGTCGAAAGTGTAAATGGGAACAAGAGCCTTCTCTACCTTGCAGGTCAGCTTTGGTCAACGCAACTTTGTTAGCAAAAGAACAGGAAAAGCGGAAACAATAACCAGAGGTTAGTAAGAGGAAGAATCAACCAAATATCATTACAGAAATGGAAACAAATGCAGTGTGCATAACCGACATCACTCAGACAACTGATAATGCTCAACAGGGTCACAAGAGACAGCACAGACGAGGGGACACGCAGACCGGGGTGGAGCAGGCCTCCAGAGAGCCAAGTCAGCCGAGCAGGAGCGAGGAGACAGTGGACAAAGCACAAGCGATGGGTGACGTGCCCTCCCACATGTACAGAGCCAACCCCAAGGTGGATGGGCCAGAGATAAAGGCAGCATATAGCCAGACTGAAAGACACGTGTATACAGACAGCACCCACAAAAACAGTTCAGAACATTTAGGAGCTGGGTACGGAAGAGTCACTTGGAAAAACCTCTCGTACCCACCTGAAAAGGCCACCAAAGAAACTGGCACCAAATCTAGGCTTTTTTTTTTTGGTGGGAGCGGGGCAAGAGGTGCTGTGTTTCTGGGGCTTAACGCAGGGTTTGCGCACTGTGCCTGAGCTGTTTGTGCTCAGGGCTCAGGGCTATCCCTCTACCACTTGAGCCACAGCTTCACCTCTTCTAGTCTAGGCATTTCTATTGAGGTGATTGATTTGAGAAAGCTAAAGCATTTAGTTCATTCAACTTACATCAAAACCCAGACGTTTGTGGGCAAAATGGCACCAAATCAATGTCCTTTTTATGTACATGAAGTGCATGTTTTTAGATGCTTATCATCTGTGATTTTTGTGATTATAGGATAGCATTTCTAAATAACAATGTGTTGGCCTATATAGCAAAGTTGGCCTCAATATCAACATAGGGTAAGAGTTGTACTAGCCAAGCATTGTAGAAGCCAGGCAGGATTTAAAGAAATCCTAGCCAAAATCTAGAGGCCAAAAGTCACAGTTAATTGCTTGCTAGAAAATATACTTAATTTCCAAATTTTACATACTGCAGATATTAGAGGCATCAAATCAAATCCTACTTTAAGAATTTTCTCTGCTACAAAAAATTAAGAACCATAGAATAATAGATTAAATTATTTTTAAAATAATTCTGGAGTCTTTATATTTTTATTGCTTTTGCACACCAGATAGCACAAGGAAAATAATATACTTGAGGATCTTGAAATAGCATTGTGAAGGACTTTAAGAGGAACACATGAAACATCTGGTAACTTAAATTAATGACCATGAAACACATTTGTCATCTTAAAGAAACTCAAGTCTGAGTCTTAAATAATGAAGCCTCATCCCCTACCTGTTTGCTCTTCTGTCCATAGACATAATAAATCAAGACATGCATGCTATTTCTTATGTTTTCCATATTGTCTAATACCCAAGGACCTCTTGGGAATTACATGCTATATGTACAGAGAGAGTGAATGACAATGACACTTCTTTGTAGGCAATGTCTGAGGTACTCCACTTTCCCATTATCTTCCACAGATTCATCTCCATGGGACCCTAAGCAACTCCTGGGATCCTCATGAAGGCTTATTCACAATAGGGAGAATTTCCAATGACAGTAATTTATGCCTACACTCATTTTTTGGCTATTTTTCCTAGCCACTTAGGCTAATTATCTATGTCATCTGTGTACAGTAAACAAGGGCCTTCTTCCCCCAGCACTCAGCCTCCACTTCTTCCCACCCAGTAGGGCAGTCATAATGCTCAATGGGCAGCCATCATAATTATCTCCATGGCAATAGAGTGCAGTGTTATTAGGCCCATGGGAGCTGCCATAGATGCGAATGAGAGAGCCATCAAGTCACAATATCAGGCTTAGAACAATCACCAATAGTTAGAGGAAAGTCAGAACCTACCCATAATGCATGGGATGAGTCAGGCTGAACTATACACAGAACTGCAGGCAGGAATATGGGAACATTTCCCCAATTGGATAGGTAATTTCCTTTGGCTAATGGGCTCATGGCTTCTCTCAAAGGTCTCTTAAGTGGGGTCCATTCTCCCCTCCATACTGTACATTTTGTAAAAGATAGCTTAGGCCACCTCTTAATCTAATGCTCTAGCTATACTTCATGGCACCCTGATTTTTATATTCTATAGAGCCATGCTTCTAATAGTGCAGTGAAAGATACATGTGGCTAAAAAGTGCTTTAAAAATATCTAATTTAGACTGAGGTATACTGCAAGTGGAGAATGCATAATTTTAAAGACAATATGACTCAGAATATTAAACATCTATTGATTAGTTTATGTCAAGTACAAGCTAAAATGACCATATTTGGGATCTATTGGATTAAGTAAAATAATATATAAAACAATACGTTTAGCTATAAAGTATTTCATAACTTCCAAAACATAGTTATTAGGAATGTTTGTAGGTGATTATAGGAATATTTACATTCCTCTTTTGACAATAACAACTGTGAAGTTAACTTGGTGATTCCTCCTGGCTTTTCAATCTGAATAAATGTTGGCATGATACAAAAAATTTAGCTTTTATACAGAGACTTATGCTTTTTAAAATGTGATTTTTGTTGTTTTGTGCCAGTACTGGGGCTTGAAGTCAGAGCCTCATGCTCTTGCTTAGCTTTTTCTTTTTAAGGCTGGCACTCTAGCACAAGAACCACATCTTCAAGTCTGGATTTTTGATGGTTAATATGAGTCTCTCAGATTTGTCTGCCCAGGATGGCTTTGAACCATGATCCTCAGATCTCAGACTCTCAAGTAGCTACAATTTCAGGCATGAGCCACTGGTGTTGACTTAGGAGGTGCTTTTATTTTGTTATTTAACTTTATTTAATTATTCCAAGATAAACTACTATCACTCCACAGTCTTCTCAAGTAAGACAATTTAATTTCAATGTTGTATCTAGCCCAGTCTAGACTTGACGTTTATCACTTAAAAAAAATAAGATTAGGCCAATGAGACCAAAACAATTGAGTTGAATGAAAATGTGCATTTCTTTTTTTTTTTTTTTTTTTTTTTGGCCAGTCCTGGGCCTTGGACTCAGGGCCTGAGCACTGTCCCTGGCTTCTTTTTGCTCAAGGCTAGCACTCTGCCACTTGAGCCACAGCGCCACTTCTGGCCGTTTTCTGTATATGTGGTGCTGAGGAATCAAACCCAGGGCCTCATGTATATGAGGCAAGCACTCTTGCCACTAGGCCATATCCCCAGCTCCGAAAATGTGCATTTCTAGTACATAAAATTATGATCTCAAGTTCTTTCTGATTCCCTATAGCCTGTCTCGCTACTCTCTCTCTCTCTCTCTCTCTCTCTCTCTCTCTCACACACACACACACACACACACACACACACACACACACACACATTAGGCTATCAGAATGAAGAAAAATTCCTAGGTAAAGGAAAACTAGAGTAGACCCTAGGAGTGGCAACCTTCCACTCCTGAAGCACAGTACCAGAGTCTTTGGCAAAGAAAAACAACTCTCATCACTGTGAATCATACTGAGAAGCTGATTGATGAGAACCTTTTCCCAAAATGTACTTTTAAGGGGATGAGTGAGCTCAGATGGAAGTTGGTTAAAAACAGGTGTGAGCCATGAAGTTGAACACAAGAGATGAAGAGTAAGTAGATTGTCGTGGTAACTTAACAAAGGACACAAGAACACATCACACAAAGGACCATGAAGCTCAACCAGAGGCGAGAATAGGTAGATCTTGTTCATGGGGCAGACAATCTCCTCGCCTTTGAATTAGGTAGTCACTGTTTCAGCCAACCCAACACAGGGAATGTGTTCATTGCTGCCCTCTACTGGCTCGAACTAGACTGAGTTGCAGAGCATTGCTGAAATTTGGGGAAAAAATGTAAAATTGCACAATTCCCTTCAGATCTCAAATGAGAATAGATTGTCTACAGAAACTGGCTGAGCATGGTCTGTTGTGCTAGATGGGCCAGCAGGCAATCCTATTCGATGGCTCATGTGAGATTATTCATAAACAATAATCCCATGTTTATTGAATACTGACCACATATCAGGCATTTTACTTTTCTGATGTATTCATTTGACTTTTGAAGGTAAGTTTGGTTGTTCAATTTTATAGAGAGGTTGAGTAACTTACCGAATTGTCACATACCTAACACAAGTTACTGTACTGTCTGGCCCTGAAAAACAGGTCATTCTTACATCAAAGCCCAAGATGTTCCTCTACCCCTCCTTGAGGAACAGCCTGAACAATGCCTGATATCTACTAAGTACTCAATAAATATTATTTCCCTTCCATTGTCATGGCATTCTGACATCAATTCCCATCTCCTGGTGAGTTTGCATCCAACAAAGCAGTCATTACTTGCCAAAATGAGCAGCATTTTATTAACCCATAGAAAGTCCCCTTGTCATGGATGAAAACAGATTTTAAAAGTCTCTGATGACCTTTCCGTCATTCTAGAAACCAAAGCACAAACTGGGAGAACCCTGATGTCACTGTCAGGGAAGATTCTTTTTTGGCAAGTGTGTGATCCTAGGAAGACACTTGGCCGACACTGCTGAAGCCCAGGATGCATGTCCTGACATTCTCAACCAATGACAAGAGGAGATTACCAATGGCAATGCAAAAATAAATAAAAACAGATGGCAAGTAGGAATGAGAGAGGACTGGTGAAACAAAGAGGGGCCAGCAGAGGCAGCAAGGAGGCTCAGGGCTTGCAAGAAGGCTGTAGCTTAAAAAGAAGAGAGGCTCTACCTTCACAGCCCCGCTCGATCTGCCCACTCCTGTGGAGAGCATCATTGATGAGGTCAGGAAGGCGCCCATTCAAGTCCACAGATGCCAGACAGCCCTGAAAGCCATCCCGGGAAGCCACGAGCTTGGGCAGATTGCTGTACATGCCTTGGGCTAGGCCAGCCATGTAGAGGTCACCTAGAAGGAACAGGAACAGAAGAGACAAAGAGATGGGGACGCAGTGTCAGCTAAAGCCAATACACATTATGTAATGTAAGCCTTCCTAGAGGGGGGAGATAAAGCGAATAAATACTAATCATTTCTATTAGTCATTTTTAAGATTTAAAAGAATCCAACACTTCTTGCACAGCATTTGTGTTTTGTGTGTGTGCCTGTTTGTGTGTGTGCCAATCCTTGGGCTTGTACTCAGGGGCTGGCCTAGGTGGTGTCTCTATATGCTTTTATGCTCAAGATTAGTGCTCTACCACTTGAGCCACAGCTTCACTTTTGGCTTTTTGGTGCTTAATTGGAAATACGAGTCTCCTGGACTTTCCTGCCAGGGCTAGCTTTGAACCATGACGCTCAGATCCTCAGATCTCAGTCTCCTGCAGTGTGAGTCACCAGACTGGTTCACTCAACAAGTTTCAATCAACGTACCAATTCTACAAAGTAGAAATAGTTCTCATAGTAAGATGAGGCAAATGTTCATGACATTGTCAACAATATAAGCATGTATTGAGTACTTTTTATTTGCTTTCACCAATAATATGCTGATAGTTTTACAGATATAACATTCAAACTTCAAACAATCTATAGAGGGAGTATATTATTATTATTATTCCCATTTTAACTAAAAGATACACATAAGCTAAATAAGGCTGAGAAATTTTTACGAAAATCACTGAGGTAGTATATATCTCAGGTAAGATTCTCAAGCGTTTATTCTTTATTAAGGACCTTTTACTTTTTTTTTTTCATTTGTGTACTAGTACTGTGGTTTGAACTCAGGGCCTGGATGCTGTCCCTTAGCTTTTCACTCCAAAACTGGGGCTCTACCATTTAAACCACACCTCTACTTAGAGATAAGAGTCTGCCTTCGAACCAGAACCCTCAGATCTCAGCCTCCTGAGAGGACTGAATATTACATGACTAGTATTACTAATATTACAGGAGTAAGTCACTAGTGCCCAACTTCTACCATTTTGACATCAAGAAAATGGTCTTTCAGGCATGGTCTATATGACAACTAAGTTACATGGTGGTATAATTTAGCATTGTTTAATAAGACGCACCAAAAACTGCATGGCATTCCTACACTGTAGTTTTCTTCTAGCCACAGCCTTCCTGTGGAAAGGAATGCCTCAAGAAGGATAAAATTCCTTGCAAGGTTTACCTTTCAGATCCAGATTTTTGGCTCCATTGATAACCTGAGTGACCACCTTGGTGTCCACCTTCAGACTGTGGGTGTTACTGTTGTCCCGAGTGATGACCACATTGTGCCACTGGTTGTCGTTCAGGGGGCGATCACTATTGCCTTTGATCACATTGGGACCATTTCCAAGGTCAAACACGTAGTGAATGTACCTGTGAGAGGTAAGAACCATACAGTAACTTGATTTTCTCTAAAGTGGATTAGGGCAATGGATAATTGATCTCAGGGGCTTCAGATCTCCAGAGCTGAACTGGTATGTTACAGCCATGAAATCATAGCTTTGTTTTTGCAATGGTCAGCAACTGATTTATATCACTTCATTCTAATTAGTATACTTCCTTCTCCCGCTATAGATAATTCTGCCCAGACCAGCCAGTAGTGCAGCTAATATGCTGCAAAACACTAGGGGGCAGCATTCAAATTAAATCAATCAAGGATCGTGATTTGCATTTGCCTTTTGTTTGACTACTTTCCAACCCATAGCAGCAGAATGCCTGGCAGGATGGGAAGATTGACAAAAGCGAAAAGTGTTTTTGTAAATTATTTCATGGTAGGATTGCAAATACCTCTACTTCTTTTCTTGTTATAAATGTGGTGGTCACCATTAGAATTACTCAAGGTGATTATCATATATGCTGTTGCAGCTCCCTATGATTTTAAAAGATTGTGTTTTATAGTGAAAAGCCTGATTGTATTAATCTATGGAAGGACTTTACTTGTATATTTCTTTACTTGTTTATAAAAATCCTTTTTACATTACTAGAGATTAATTAGAGGGTCTCATGCATGTGCACTCCCACTGCCCACTCTAGCCATTTGGATGTTGTATTTCATTTTACTTTAAAGTGAGTGGGCTTTAGACTCAGGGCCTTGTACTGGCTGGGCAGTCACTCTACCACTTGTGCTTGCCAAGCCTTTTTGGCTTTAGTTATTTTTAAAAATAGGAGCCCACATTAGCTAAGACTATAATCCTCCTATTTATGTCTCCTACATAACGGGATGACAACAACATGCCACCCCTCTATATCGCTACATGTTCGCCAAACCTGGCCTAAAACTCATGCCTCCAGCACCCGTAAGATCTTTCATTACAGACATCCACTACCATAGCTAGCTGGGTAGATCTTCCAATAAACTTATGAATCTCTGTCCTTTCCTACCGTAAGCATTTTGTGGATGTTCCTCACTTGATGAGATCCTAGCAAGAACCAAAGTTATCCAATAGAATGGACAGTATTCTTCCTGCCTATATTTTATGAAGGGCTTTTCAAAAAGTACCATATCCGGCATAGATTTTTATGATCCCTTCCACTTACCCTTTGACGAGCTCAACTGCAATAAAGTCATTGCCATCACCACTATTAAAGAGGATAAAGCCATCCGCAGAGGTTGTCTTGAACTGGAAGAAGAGGTGCATGGAGGTGTAGGCCTGGAGGGTGGCAAGGCTCAGGTAGCTACTCTTGGTCTTGAAGGTGACTGGGTCAGCGATGATGTTCCTCAATCCGAAACGCGCCTTCAACTCACAGTAATCAATGTCACCGTTTTTGCACAAGTCAATGTAAAGCAAGCCATTGAACATGAGGCTCTGCAAGTGGCCAATGAAACTGGATGGGACGACAGAGATGTACCGTTTTTCAGTCATGATACCAGTTTCGATATTGTGGAACTCCAGGCGGGTGTGGTCTCCCACCATTGTACCTATAGAAGTCAAAAGTGAAGTAAAGACAGGGAAAATTACATTGTGTGACAGCATTCTTATGACTGTAGCTTTTAGGTAGAATGTGTCCACACCACATATTCAATTTTGATTCCATTCCAGAAAACAAAAGATTCGTGACAGTCTATTCCTGAGCTGGCCTCAGGCAGAGAGCTGACTACTGGGCCAGCTCAAGTAATACATCCTGCATCTAGGCTCTCCTGTAGCTCCTTAGAAGACCCCATCAAGTAAAGATAACAAGAGGCCACAGGAAGCCCATGCTAAAGGATAAAAGCCATTCGTTTTCTGAGGGCTAATACATACCATAAGAAGAAAAGTCTCTGTTGTTCCAACCTTTGTAAAGAATGAACAAATGAGTCTTATTCATTACCAAATAACTCCCTGCTATAATAACTTACCACCTCAAGCACTCATGAGAGCTTCTATTATAGAGCATTTGATTTTTACCTTCCACTCATTGTTAACTTTTTCTAGTAATAACACCTAATTTTCCCTTGCACTTACAACATGGTAGCCTGGACAAAGCTGATGTGGGGTGTGTGTGTGTGTGTGTGTGTGTGTGTGTGTGTGTGTGTGTGTGTGTGTGTGTGTGAGAGAGAGAGAGAGAGAGACAGAGACAGAGAGAAAGAGAGAGAGAGTTTTAGGGCTTGAACTCAGGGTGTGGGCACTGTTTCTTAGCTATTACATTAAAAGCTAATGTTTCACCACTTGAACCACAACTCTATTTCCATCTCTTTGGTGTTTAATTAGAAACAAGAGTTTCAGACACCTTTCTGCCAAGGCTGGCTTAAAACACTGATCCCCAGATCTCAGCCTCCTGAGTAGCTAGTGACACAGCTGATCTTAACCAAGCTACATCTCTATATCCTCTACCAAAGACCTGATTACACAGAAGGAATACAGAGGAGGATTGTGATCCAAGGCCAACTCTCAACAAAATGTGTAAGACTCCATCCTAAAAATTAAAAATGGCAAAATACAGCTGGGAACATACATAACTCAAGTGGTAGAGTGCTTGTATATATAGCAAGCATGAGGCCTTGATTTCAAACCCCACTACTATCAATAATGGAAACAGTAATTAATTTCCTTTTTTTTTTCGTTTCTCTCCTAGTTTAGCTCAGACCTCAACAGACAAAAGTTTGAGGTCTATGGATTATTTTCAGGACCTCTTAAGTTTGAATATGAGCAATTCAAACACATTATATTCTTGGATGCTCAATACAGATTTCATCTCTTCAGGAGCAATCTCTGATGTGGTTCAGAGCTGCCGATAAGCACAAAAATCAGATGAACATTTTGGGAGCTTCTCTATGATGTTTTGACAACGACTGACAGTCTCTTTGCTTAAGTGAAAATAAAATAATGATGCTACTTAAATATAAATTGTAAAGCAGAAAAAAATCAAAATGCGCCCTAAATCTGGTAACAGTTGAATAGCTAGAAAGAATCAATGCACAAAATTACTTTGTATCAAAACCCTACAGGTCATGGAAATGCAAAGCAACATAACCTAAATTCACATGCTTTAAACCAAGGAAGTGGTGGAAACAGGCAGTGTGCATGTGCATTTGGCTCTAGCTGATCCTGCCAAGCCCAGGGCCTGGAGCTGGGGAATGACCAGCGGCGTCACGGCCAGTATCCTTTGGGCAAAGGAGCTGAACAAAGGCCCTGTCATGGCTATGCTAACTTGTATGTGGATAAAAAAAGAAATCTAGAATAGAACTCTAAAGTAAGAATGGTGATTCCAGGGCTGGAATACGGCCTAATGGTAAAGTGCTCACCTCACATAAATGAAGCCCTGGGTTCGATTCCTCAGCACCTGGCAAAAAGAAGCCAGGGACAGTGCTCAGGCCCTGAGTTCAAGCCCCAGGACTGGCAAAAAAAAATGGTGATTCCAGACAATAAAAGGGTATCTCTCTGGACTCCAAAGGGAATCAGAAAAGATCATTTTAACACTTATTGGGAGCTTTTTAGAAAAAAATTCCGGATAAACGGAACTTCATGATTAAGAATTTAGAAAATCCCCCTCACTGGCAGAGAAAAAAGAAAATGAATCCCTATAAAGCAAAAAAAAAAAAAAAAAAAGAATGAATGGTGTTGGGTGAGGCAGAGCATGGAGTGAGAACTTGGAGATTCAGCACAGAAGCCAAAAATGGAATTCAAGGATTAATTCAGGGTCCCTGAGAAAGGCTACAGGATGATTCAGAGAGCAGATCAACCGGAAGTCTGGAAAAGGCTAAGTATCTTTCCTACTGACTACAAGATCTCACTTCCCTGTGAATGGAGATTCCAACGAAGAAAAAATGACATATTCTCACACACCTAGTAAAAGTATTTAAAAATTTTTTTTTCAGAGCCATGTACCAGTGGCTCATGCCTGTGATTCTAGCTACTCCAAAGGCTGAGTTCTGAGGATCACAGTTTGAAGCTAGCCTTGGCAAGAAAACTCATGAGATGCTTGTCTCAAATTACCAAAAAGCCAGAAGGTGAAGTTGTGGCTCGAGTGGTAGCATGCTGTCCTTAAGCAAAAAATCTCAGAGACAGCACCTACCTAGGCCCTGAATTCAAGCTCTAGCACAGGTATCCCCCCAAATTTTAAATTAAATTAAAAAATTTAAAAAACATTGCTCAGTCTTAACTACTGTGCCAAACTAAACAAATATTAAAAGTAAATCTATGTAATCTATGTGTCCTCTGAATTGTGTGGCCCAAACTTCCTTTCTACTAAGGGAGAGGTATATGAACACCTTGTACCAGCTGCTCTTAGATTTCAGAGGGAAGAGAAATAACCTGGATGAAGGAGAAGTAAGAAGACCCAAGACTAATAACTACTCCCCAAATGCAAGACCCAGTGCTAAAAACAGTATATGACAAATGCCCTTATCAAAATGAAAACTGGAGAGAGATACCATTATTTTGTTTGAGAGATGAGAACATTTAGCTTACATGTAGCCATCGATAAAGGATCAAACTGATGGTCCATGGTAAACCCTCAAATTGGTGCCAAATATATAATCCCATAGCCATACCTTTACTTAGACACCCTACTGTCATTGAAGAAAAGTGTAACTCATCCAGGTGCATTATTGCCCAAGACGAGCAATCGATAGAGTTTTTCTGGTGGAATTCCCATGCAGAATCTGTTGTAATAAGTTCATACTTCTCATTCATGGCCAAGCATCAAGGCCACCGGCTGACCCAGCTCAAACCTTTACTTCTATATTTCACTGACATTCAGCAAGCTGCCTACAGACCCATCCTCCAAGAGTTGAAAGTACATAAAAGCTAGGGAAATTTCTGGGAAAGAAGTACCTTCCCACAAATCCTGTACATACAACAGAAGGGGATATCAAAACTCTTGAGGTTGCACTATGTTTTTCCATTCCAGCTTCACAACTTCTTAACTGAGTTACTTTGGAAGAGTTACCTAACTTTTTATGCCTCCATTTCCCACAAGTAAAATAGATATGAGGTTGTCATGGGCAAGTGTGTCAGTGGATATTTTAGAATATTTAGAATGATGCTGAGGACTGTAATTATTAGCTATTTCTAAATATTTGGTAGTCGTTCTTCCCCACCCCCTTCCTTTCTCTGAATCACTTCCAGTCATTTGGCTTCTTTTTTCTCTCTCTTTTATCATCAATGCAAGATGTGTGTGTGTGTGTGTGTGTGTGTGTGTGTGTGTGTGTATCCATTCTGAGTCTCGAACTCAGGACCTGGGTGTTGTCCCTTTGCTTTTCCCCTCAAGAATAGCATTCTACCAATTGAACCACAGATCCACTGGCAACATGGTTAATAGTTTCATAGACTTTATTGGCTACCATGAAATCTCAGTACTCAGATCTAAGCTTCATGAGTAGCTAGGATTATCAGGTTGGCAATGCAAGCTTTTGGTTTGTTTGTTTATTTGTTTTGGGGGGAGATCAGTCATGGGGCTTGAACTCAGGAGGACCTAGGTGCTGTCCCTGAGCTCTTTTGCTCAAATCTATCCACTCTTCCACTTTGGGCCACAGCATCACTGTCAATTTTCTGGTGATTAATTGGAGATAAGACTCTCGTGAACTTCCCTGCCCAGGCTGGCTTTGAACCATGATCCTCAGATCTCAGCCTCTTGAACAGTTAGGATTGCAGGCATGAAACACCAGAGCCCAGCATGGCAGGCTCTTTTTAAGAAGAGACCATTTATGGTGACTTCTACATGCTCCATGATATTCAAAAGAGGTCTGCAAGCTTCTTTGATAAGGATAGAAAGAACTTATATTCAATGTTTCCTTGGGGGTCAGTTTTGTTCATCATTTCTGCATATGTTGCTTTTGATCAATATTAAGAACTCAGCAAATATAAAGGGAAAGGCTCAGAGCAAGTCCATTGACCTAGACATTGCAGACATGGGGAGACAATTAAGGAAAAAATAAAAAAAGGTTTATAAACTCTGTAAAGGATTGTTACATTCTGCCTGCAATTCTCCAGCTCTTAAGTCTCAGATCTTTTTGTTCCCAGGATATCATCACCTCTCAAAATCATACTATAAGTGATATAGAAGTTTCTGGAACAAAATATATTTGGGAAAGTGCATATTTAATGACTGATGATTAGCAGTTAGCCTTTGAAGGGCTCCCCTAAGTCTTAGAATAAAGAACTTTTTTTGATCTAACATTTCCAAGTCCTGTTTTATCAACTTTTTTAGTAACACGAGAAACAACATTTTAAAGAAAAACTTTGAAAACTGACCTTTTTACGTTTTTGTTAACAGCATCAGTGAGGGAAGGACAGAGAGCCTACTTGGATCAGAATAGTGAAAAGGGCATGAGTTTTGGTTCTAGAAAGGCTTTCTGAGTAGAATGGGTGGTTCAGGCAACACTGGGTGCTCATACTCACGATTACTTCATTCTTAATCATAAATATTCAGCCCAGTCAGTCAATCAAGCCTTATTAGCTGTCAACTGTACTTCCAAGGACACAATTACATTGTAACAAATGAAAACCACTAGGTTGAGGAGTACTCCTTTCTTTGCTCCTGATTTTGTGTGAGTCTAACCTATTCTTTGCATAATTTCTACAAATTATTTGGAAATTTGGCACACTGGGAGGTCTTAAACAGCACAAAAGGGATTACTAAATAAGTCAATAGGACATCACTTAATAACCTGGAGACAGGCTGTCTATGGACTGATTTTATGACTTCTGTGAACAAAAATTAACCCACATCACTGTAAAAGTGCAACCCAAGGTTATAGCTCATGAGCAAAACAATTCTTTTCCTCTCGCAAACTGCTTTATCCTAGTGGCTGCCCTCTTCCTTCAGCAGGGGAAGGAGGGGGTGTGGCTGAAAAGTAAAAGAGTTTCATTAATTTCAAATATCAAATTACTGGATGACTTCAGCATTCCAGGGTTTAGCTCCACGTTCTAATTATGCAGAGTAACAGAAGCACAATTTATAATTACCTTTATTGTAAAGGTTCCACAAAAGACTAATGACAGAGAGGGAATTATGGAGCCCTAAGTTCTGCAGTTCTTTTATGACCACTGTCAGCATGGATTCATTCTCCTGGGGGAAAATGAAAGGAGCGCCTTTGATGGGAAGAGATTGGGGTGAGGGTGCCATCTAGTGGCTGCTATGGGAAACATGCCATGAACCACAAGGCACCGGGATCTCAGCACTTGGCCCAGCCCAGAGGCATTAGTGCATCTTTGCAGCTCAGGCTCCTGTCTGCACCAATAGCGCATGCAGATTTCCTGAATAATTGATGCAGATGGATCGAAGGTTCTCGATGTACAACCTCTTTTACATCTCCTCTTTTACATTCATGTGTTAAAGACAAGTTATTCCTCTGGTTTGTAGGCTAGTAACCACACCTCCTACTACTAGGTTATGTCTATGCATAACTGGAGTTGTGTTGTGTAAGTGGCTCTGCTTGCTTTTACTTTTGAGGGGAGAATGAATGCTGTCATTCATTTCCTGAAATGCATTCCTAACCCACTCCTTTACATTTCCTTCTGTACTTTAAGCATTTTCAGTGGGGCCCTAGTGGTTTATGCCTGTACTCCTAGCTACTGAGGAGGATGAGATCTGAGGATCCCAGATCGAAGCCAGCAAGGCAGACAAATCCATGAGATTCTGTTCTCTGATTAACCAGTAAAGTGCCTGAAGTAGAGCTGTGGCTCAAGTGATAGAGCCTTGGGAAAGGAAGCTAAGCAAGACTGTGGGTTCAAGCTCCATTACCAGCACACACAGTAATAATAATAATAAATCATTTTCTTCAGCAGCTACATTTTGTGAAATTATACAGCCATGAGTTTAATGAACTTAAGTCTTTTTAAGCTTCATGTTCCTGTTCTGTAAAATGTATGTGTCCTGTTTCCAAATAGGACTGCCGTCTAATCAACTAGATGAGTTTCCTGTTGGAGGAAATATAAGTTTATGGCTCTTTATATCTTCTACAATGTTGGCACACTTCTTGACATACCACAGACACTCAGAAAATGCACATGGGCTACACAGGCTACTCTGAGTGTTCCCTTACATACACAAATCCACTTACCCAATGCCCTCCTAAATGTGAAGTTCATCTACTAGAAGACTGGCCATTTCCTCAGTCCATTCTAATATAGTACTTGGTATAGAATAAGTACTCAGTTAATGACAATTAAATAAGAGAATAATTAATGAAGCCAAACCTTATTTAGCACCTTCCAAGCAGTATTCTAAGTATTTACATTTCCCTGTCATGTTGTGAATTCCTGAATCATATCTCTTTACCTTTGTTGAAGTGACTGGTTCGCTGATGGAAGGAACTGGAATATGGAAGATGAACAATAAGAGAGTTTTGAACAATAAAAGATTCTGTATATCTGTTCTTCACATATAAACTCTATGCCTAAGGAAAGAGACCCATAAGGACATAATTGCAGTAGTGGGTAAGTTCTATCATTCAGATGGGTAAAAGAGAATTATGAAATTATAGAGGAACACTTATTTTCTTAGTCTTGCCTGAGACTGTCCACAGCAAACACAATTTATTACCTTTATTAAGCAAATGGATGCTTTTGCCAACCAAATAGTGAGAGCCAGACTTGCCCACCACTGCACTCACCCTCAGCGACATCGTCGTCCACTGTCAACTTCAGACTTTTCCCTCTCCGCACCACCCGGACAGTGTGCCATTCATTGTCATTGAGCTTCTGCCCTGCATACAGGGTCTCAGGTCCTTTGCCTAAGTAAGGATGGTGGTAAGTGCCAAAGTTAGTCAGTTTTCCAAGGAATGCTGGTGACATCAGTGTTATCAATGCCACACTGGTGCACATGACCCAGCTTCAGTAGATCAACAGATTATGTTTCCTCCTACTCCCAACCCACTTCCAATGATCCAGAAAGTTCCTCCAGAGTAACACCAAGAAGCAAAGTCTCAACTCAAACATAAAGAAGGAAACCAGTGTCCTCCTGTGTCTGTAAATACAGGGTCTTAAAATACCAATGGCAACAGAAGAACATTGGTAGGAATCAGTAGTCAGCTGCCATTTGTTTCTCAAAGTCCAGTTGAAATGAGTTTCTTGGTGACATGAGGAAATTTCTCACCTATTTTAAAGAAGCTTAGGCATGATACACCAGTCTGGCTTTTTAGCATATATCCACCCATTGGATGAGAAAAGAACTCTACAATATATGTTGCCTTAATGTGACATTTCTGTTAACCCACAGTCCTATCAGAATTCAATGGCCATAAAAATCACAATAATAAACCTCACAATAGAAATAATGTCAAGGTGTAAACACCATCATTATGCTCCTGAAGGGAATGCGAGGGGTCCCTGATTTATCTCATCATCCTTCCAAAGATCTCAAGGCCTAAACTGTGAAATACTGCAAATGTTTGTCAACTTTTTTAAGTCAAAAAATGGTTCTTGGCAAGTGCTGCTAAGTGAAAGAATAAGTCAAATTGACTTAAGAGATGTTCTTGATGCTCAAATGAAGTTCAAGTGTACTTCATGAAGAAATAGGAGCAACAAGGATTTGTGTTAAGAACAAAAGATAGCAAGAGAGAATAAAAGAGTGGAAGGATGAAAACAGAGAACTCAGGCAAGATGCATAGAACTAGAGGTCTTAGACAAAGTTTCTTTTAAGTGAAAAGGTAAGTCCATATAGGAAGCTGTTGAATGTATATTTCTAAATTAGTCTATATGTGTAAAGCCTTATCCTTGAAAACAACTTGGAAGAAAAGATATGTAATAAAGAAGTTATTGTATATTGCTTGCTAATACACACACACACACACACACACACACACACACACACACACACGATCACATAGAAAGACATCTCTAAATAACTTTAAACTGTACTTCTTAGATGTAAGTAGTTTTCTTATGTCTGCTAGTTATAAGGGTTATGGTAGTAACACCTGGGGAAATTCTTTTGAAAAATGAGCAGAATTTTTTAATGAAAAGGTTTGTCATTACAACAAAAAATGTGTTTAAAAATCCCCAAAATGTTTCTGCATTTAAATTGTAAACCAAACAGACAAGAATCAAATGAATCCAATATACATGACTAGTACTCAATTTACTGATGCCATAAACTCATTCAATGTATCTTTGGGAAAAAATATAATTCTTTAATAAAGCATTTTATTCCATCTCAGCTTTTCTTTGTGAGCAGGTTTATCCTTAGAATTTTTTTTAAAAATATGCATTACAATGGGATGTCCTTCTAGGAGACTCTTAGTATCTCCTTAGATACTACTGCCAATTATCTCCTAAAACTCGAGTCTAAAATGCAGTAGTAGCCTTTACAAGCGCCAACTGAGAGGCCAATTGTAACAAAATGGACCATGTCAAGTGAGTACTTTATAACAAAAGCAGATGTTCTCAGAACAAATAAATATGCCTTTGTGTTTTAATATTTGGATCTTCTTTATTCTATATGTAAATGCTTCCATAACAAAGAGGGAAGTAGAGACCAACATGGACAATACTGGCTGTCAAGGCAGAACTGTGGCACATACAGACTATGAAAACATCTCCTATAAGGTAGCATCTATTCTGTGTGAAACTTTCTTGTATATTGCTTAATTTCTAAAGTTGAGGGCCAGGTTAAGAGATCAAATGATGAGTATAAATCCAGTCCATGTGGGGATATTGGACATCATCTTAGCCACAGAGTTGTAAAGATTATCTCTGCTCAGTGTTTTTTCAGTTGGTCCTGGGGCTTGGACACAGGGCCTGGGCACTGTTCCTAAGTGTTTTGCTCAAGACTAGAGCTCTACCACATTGAACCCTAGCTCTACTTTCAAGTTTTAGGTGCTTAGTAGGAGATAAGAGTCTTACTGACTTTCCTGCCGGGCTGGCTCTGAACTGTGATCCTCAGATCTCAGCCTCCTGAGAAGCTAGGATTACAGGTGTGAGCCACCAGCAACCAGTTTACTCAGTGTGTCTTAGAGGATGCTAACGTTTCATAGCTACTTCAGTGCTTCTTATACCTGGACATGCCCAGAATAATCAGAGTTAATCACAAAAATTTACCCACTCCTTTGACTAAGGTTTTAGAATGTGACACCCTTTAACTAAAAAATGTGAAGCAAAAAGAAAAAAAAAACACTTTCTCACCACCTACTGGTTACACTTGACACCTTCCCTGTTCTTATTGCTCTAAGAGTAGAAAAGCCGATGATTTACACACATCACATGCAAAAGACTGGGAATCTCATTCACTATTCTTTCCAAGCAAACCCTCAGCCTCCAGAAGCAAAGAGTCAACGGCATTGATCATTAAGCCAAAAGGTCAACTCATCCCACTAGTCAAAAAGTGATTTTTCAAAAATTCATCCAGAAACCGAGATAGAGAAGAAGAGCAAAGCAAATCTATGGTCCAGTCATCATACTGCATTCATAAGTGATAGAAGATGCAGATGCAAGCTCAAGGCTGAAACACACACACACATTGTCTCTTTTTCAAGGCAGAAGAAGCTAGGAAGGGAAGAGACATTCTGACAGACTTGAACAAAAGCCAAGGAAGCAGTATCAAAGAAATGAGAAATATACAAAGTGCCTCACTGTGAATAAAGAATGGATCAGATAGAAAATTAAAAATTTCAATGAAACTAGCAAGAACATATAAAGTTATCTCAAAAAATATCTTAAACACATAAATTCTCTCTCTCTCTCTCTCATTGTTTTTGTATGGTGGTGGGATTTGAACTCAAGACCTCATGCTCTCACTTGCCCTTTATACTCTGGGTTGGTGCTCTGTCACTTGAGCCACACCTCCACAACAGGCTCTTTGTTAATTGGAGATAAGGGTCTCACACACTTTCCTTGGGCTGGTTTTGAGTAGTGATCCTCAGGTCTCAGTGTCTTTTGTAGTTAGAATTATGGGCATGAGACACCTGCACCTGGCTTTCATTCATTTTAGTAACCAAGAAAAATATGCTCAGCATTTGGCTACTTATTGGATTGTGTGTAGATGTATTTCCCCTTCTTTTATATTGTAAGTAATAAATATTGATTGCATGAAAATCGTTTGAATCTCTTAAGGCTGCTTAAACTGATCATTGCTAGGTCTAAGTAGAAAATAACTTATCTACACCCTTTAGTTGATGGCAAATAAAGCAAAATCATGAAGGAAGATTTCTGGGATTCATAAATTTTAAGGAGTAGAGTTTTGAATTCTTTATTATTATAGAACAAAGAGTCTTCCATGAGCCATGAATCCATTCAGTGATACATTCCAAGAACTCATTTTTTTAATGGATGCTTTGTCTTAGTTACCTGATGAATTCAGGGGTTGGAGAGAGAGAAGAGATTCACCATTAGATGTACTAAGCTTGCTTTCTTGACCTACCCTAACAGTAGATCTGTGAGAATCCTATTTTTCAAGAAGCCAAAACTAGCAAGAAAATTAAAGTAAAACACAGAAAAGCACTCATTTTGAGAGGGAAAAAAAAGTCCTGATTGCATTGAGGAAGATGACACCGATGCTGCCCAATTCTTCCCCCAGGGCAGATTAGAGGTGGGAGAGGGTGCTAAGAATCTCTTAATGGCCATTCTCAAGGCCCATATGTCCACAAGATACATTTTAGATTTTAATCATTTTTGTCCAACTTAGCCTTTTTGGATCCAGACTGTTCACAATATATGAACTTGCTATTCCCTCCAGGAGCAACAGAATCAACAAAACTACAAGCTACTTGAGTTATACAATTTTGGTTGATATATTTCTATGACCTCACCAAACCAGTTAAACCATATGATTTTGCTCATACACAGGGAGTAGAAATTCCTTCCATTGCTGTTTCCAAAAGTGGGTAGGGAACATTTGGAAACTTCTTTGCTCAGGTAAAGGGGGGCAGGAGAGAGAAAGAAAGAAGAGAGAGAGAGAGAGAGAGAGAGAGAGAGAGAGAGAGAAGCAACATCTACATTCTACCTGAACATTTTCCTTTTGTGCAAAAAGGAACAGTAACCTAATTTCTTCTAGAGCCACATTTCGCATGAATTTAAAGTCTATAAGGCATTCAAACAGGCAACTTACCCTCTTAGAAAGGCATAGTGAAAAATTATTATGATCAATCTAAAGGATACAGCTCAAATGATTAGTATATGACATGTAAAGCAAAACCAAGGATACTTACAAAGAAAACACTTACCTTTATTTCCTACCAGCACTTCTGGTTAGGCCTGCTGACCTGTGCTAAGCATGCTACTAAGCCCATAGCACCACACACAGAGAATGCAGTATGCACATAACAGCGGGGGTAAAGAAGAAAAGAAATGAGACCAAAAGAAGAGTAATAGAGGAAAACAAAGCATTTCATTTTTTGCCCACAAAAATTTCAAGGTGATGTTATTTTCTTTGGGTTCATAATGCAAAATAGATTAAGAAAGTGTTTAGTTGAATTGTTATAAACTGACAAACTTATTTGGGTAAGTTCACCTTTAAAGCATAAAATGCTTTGTTTTTGTTTGTTTTGTTTACTGGAAGAAAAGCATTTTAAATCTTACTATGTTTAAGATAGTAAGATTTTTACTTTGGAAAAGCAGCTTAATTAATTATCTTCATCTCACATGTGTCTTCAAGACTTGAGGAGAAGCTGGCTGATGGCTCATGCTTGTAATTCTAGCTACTCAGGAGGCTGAGATCTAAGGATTGTATTTCAAAGCCAGCCCAAGCAGGAAAGTCCATGAGACTCTTATCTCCAGTAAACCTCCAGAAAACCAGAAGTGGTGATGTGGCTCAAGTGGTAGAGTGCTAGCCTTGAGCTGAACTGAAGAGCTTAGGGTTAGTGCCTAGGCCCAGAGCTCAAGCCCCACAACTGAAAAAAAAAAAAAAAAAAAAGAACACTTAAGGAGAATTGTGGTACTTGCTGTTTGGAAGAGAGATGTGTAAGTCCTCTGTTAGGAGGACCCAAAGGTAAAGGTAGCGATGCAATGCCTATAATCCTCTCATTTCAGCACTCTGGAGGCTGAGGCAGGGCAATCATAAGATTGAGGCCAGGACATTCAAGAGTATTCTATGTTGTACAATGAGATTCTGTCTCAAAATTTTTTTTTAAACTAAAAAAAAATCTCCCAATGAGGTGAGGCATGTGACTCTCAGAGAGACCCAGCCACTAGTTAAAAGCCACAAATACATAAAAAGTCATCCAAGAAGAGGGACAGGATCTGCTGAGCTGACATAAAGCAGGAAGCCCATTGCCTGCTCCCAGAAGTATATTTTGCCTGGAAGAGATAATTCTTTGTTTCTGTATCTTCAGTTCTGACTCTAGTGGTTTTTAGAGATCATATTTCTAACACCTACCATGGAGTTCACCATGTGGACTTTTCTCGTTTCCACTGTGGTTCCTCTTCTGCACATCCAGAGCTAATGACACACTAATTATTACTCACCTGCAGCCATTATTTTACAAGCACTATCTGTCCATGTATTTAATAAGTGGTACCTGTGCATTTGGCGGGGCAACGATCATTCCAAGTGTTGGAGATAAGAATACAAACCAGACAGAAAGAAGCCTAGATATTACAGACCCTAGATGGAATGTTATTCCATGGATGATATTCTAAAGACAACTAGAAACTTTGGGAGGTTTGAAGCAAGGCTCACATGATCTAATTTACATTTTGAAAGTTACTGTGTCTATTATGGATGCACTGAACAAAAATGAAGCCAATATCAGAAGTATAGAAAGCTCTTAAAGCCAGGAAGTAAAAGTGATCTAGATGAAAGAGAACAGTAGAAGCCAGGCACTTGTGGTTCACACCTGTAATCCTAGCTACTCCGGAGGCTGAGATCTGAGGCTAGCAGTTTTAACCAGCCCCGGCAGAAAAGTCCCCGTTAGACTCTTATTTCCAATTAACCACTCAGCAACTGGAAGTGTCCCTGTGGCTCAATTGGTAGAGTGCTAGCCTTGAGTACAAACAGGCTCAGGGACAGCACGCCCAGGCCCTGAGTTCAAGGCCCATGACCAACAAATAAAGAAATGAAAGCAGTAGAACAGGATTTGCAAGACAGTGAAACTGATTGGGGAATCAGTTGGAGAGAGAATGGAAAAGCCAAAGAGTCAAATAATTATTGACTCCTAGATTTTAGCCCAAGAAGCTAGGTAGATACAGCAATACTCAACTAGAAAAAGGAAGATCCCAGGAAAAGTAAGGCATGATTGATCCTGTTAGGCAGGGTAGCTTAATTCTCCTACTGCATCTTTCCTACCAAGCAGCAGTCATACTTGACTTCAGCTCCTAGGAGCCGCCTGATGAGGTATGTGAGAAAAGGATTGTTGCTTACCTGATTTTCTTAGTTTGGCTTAACTTTGTATGTGCCTTAGGCCACCATTAAGGCAAAACTCTAGGGATTCTGCTATCTTCCTTTCATCTTCCTCCCCATCTCCCTTTTGTTTTTCCTGCATGGCTTCTGTAATGTATTCTAACCAATAAGGGTAGGGCTGGAACCAGATGTGCTGCATCATTTACAAAAGGAGACAGTGACAGCCCATTCTGTAGAATCTTGACATTGTGATCACAGTGTAAAATGAACCCATTCATCTCCGCTAGAAGAATAGGAGCATCTCAATGTTGAAATGGAATAAACTTGGAAAGATACCTTTCCAAAGAAATAAATGGCTCCACAAAAGATGAGAAGGAATCTTGCTCCCAATTGCCTGCCAAACTTCTGCCTTAAACCATAATTTACAGCCTTCTTGTGAAGGAGAACTGAGGATAGTTGCAGGATTTCCTGTGATTATCTCTGTCTATAAAACCACTTTTCAGGAGATGAGACAATTTGCTCAAGGATGAGCAGAAAGATTACTTGGTGGATATTGTTTCTATTTCACTTATATAAAAGGTATTAAAACACTAACCAAAAAAGTGGATATACCTAATTGTATCTATAGAGAACTGTAAAAATTGTGAACTAAATTACCATGCAGAAGAAAGGTCAGTATTTGTGGGGGCCAAGAGCACAAGAAAATATGAACTGTAAGGGACCATACATAATATTCTGGGGTTTTTAAAACATTCTATATATCCCTTTGTAGCAGTAGTTTCAAAGATTCAATATGTCTGCCAAAATAAAACCAATCATATAATTTATACAAATTCAATGCACTCAGTAAATAAATCCCCAATAAAGTATATTTGCAAAAAATAAAACACTAGAACTTATTGTTTCTATGGCATGATTCATAGAAGTTACACACATTTGAGGACATAAATGGTTATGGTACAAGACAATATGTTGGAAATTAACTGTACAACCTGTGGGAGGGAGGCTTGGGGGAGGGAAAATGGGAGAAAAATGAAATGTACTCACTACCTTACATATGTAACTCTAATCTCTCTGTACATCACCTTGACAATAAAATTAAATATTTTTTAAAAAGAGGTTATGGTACTTTAGAGTTTTTCTCTCGATGGCATCTTTTTGTTAACACTGAAGTCAAAGGTCCAAAGCTGAGGGAAACTGAGCTGAAGAGATTGAAAAAGATTCTAACAAGGAATTATTCTAAAATCTTTCCCATTATTACCCCCAACAACTTTGTATTTTAAGTTTGTTTCCTTGTCAAGCGATGCCATTGGCGTAGAGGCAAAATATATAGATCCAGTCATGATTGGTAAGGACTAGTAAATAAGTAACACTGTACTTTCAATAAGACACAACTCACCTTACAATAGCCGGCCTTTATCATATTTATAACTTGTCTATATCCATCCATCCCTTTTCAGCCTTCTCTCACTCACCCAGCTAAGAATGTTCAACACCCAACAAACTCAGCTCTCCTTTTTTATTTAAATGATTACTTTGTTCCTTTAGTAGTGTGTGTGTGTGTGTGTGTGTGTGTGTGTGAGAGAGAGAGAGAGAGAGAGAGAGAGAGAGACAGACAGACAGACAGACAGGCAGGCAGGCAGGCAGGCAGACACAGAGACAGAGAGCATCCTCTTGGAAGGAAAATTTGCTACCTTTCTAATACGAAAAACTAGGCATAAAACCCTGTAGCAGTATCCAATGCATTTTGTGAAAAGTCTACATCCTGAACATGTAGAACTGAATAAATTTCACAAATAAATAGATAGGCTGAGCGATGGAAAAGAAGAAGGAAGAAAAACAAAAGGCAGCTAGGTACACACTGTATTTTAGCAACAGGCTGTATCAGACCAGCACGAGAAGGTATTCAACACCAGAACAAATTCATGTAATTCGATTAGTAAGTATATCTGAAGAAACAGATGAATAAATTATATTCATGTAGATTAAGAAAATGGAGGTGCAAGGGAGAGTTAAAGTCCCCACACTCAAAGTCCCTCAGGCTGCGTGTACCTCTAAAATTTTCCCACATTCTGAATAGGGGACTGTATTTTTGTGTGTATGTGCCAGTCTTGGGGCTTGAACTCTGGGCCCTGGACACTGTTCCTGAGCTTTTGTGCTTAAGGCTAACAGTACTCTATGCTACCACTTGAATCACAGCATCATTTCCAATTCTTTTTTTGGAGCTTAACAGGAGATAAGAGACTCATGGGCTTTCCTGACTGGCCTGACTTTGAATTGTGAGCCTCAGATCCCAGTAGCTAAGATTACAGAACAACCAGGGCCTGGCATGGGGAGTGTATTTTAATACGTAGTAATTGAGTTTTAGGAGCATCCTAGGATAACAAGGTCTCTGAAGATGGTGTTCCCATATCAGTTCTCTTGTATGCAGCATTTCCTTTCCACCGTACAAACTACTAAATGTAAGGCAAGAATGGAAGATGGATACTTGTTGCCTTCTACTTTGGAATGGTAATTGCAATGCCTTTGGAGCCTATTAAGAATAGCTGATCACCTTCTGTGGGAAAAGGCATTTGCCGTATCAGTCGTAGTACCTGGATAGACTCCCTTATCTCTTAACATTTGGTTTGTGCAAGTGGGGTATCTAGTGCATTGGATTTGCAGAGTCATTGGTCTATTTTTTCTCTAGTTCACAGAGTTGACAATCATTCACCTTCTTAATACATAGGTAGGTTTGGAGATATGGGAAATTGTATCTGTCTCAGTAGAGAGATATCTTTAGAGTGCCCACTGAAATTAAAATTGAAAAAGAAGCACAGAGGAAAAAAATTAAAACCCAGAGCATTAATACAACTAAATTTGCAGTATATTGCATACAAATATATTTATCTCCCATGAAGCAATATAAATAAAATTGAATCTAAATGCAGCAGGGTAGCCGTAGGTGAAACATGCCAACGGTTCCTTTGTAAACACCACTGAATTCCATGTACTGTTTTGGTTTCTTTACTCAATTATTTGAGTCTAGCATAGAAGTATATTTCAACCTGTCACTGTTTTATCCATGCACCTTGAATACCTGGTTAAACCAAAGGGCATCAAGCAAAAGGAAGCAGTTCCTACAGAAGAGGGTAAGCTCACATTTCTTCTTCCAGACTGTATAAAGGAAGAAGAATATAATTTAAAGGTTCAGATGTGGAATGGCAATACAGATAAGAGGTACAGCATACACAAAGCATGTGTGAAACCCTTGGTGTGATTTCCCCAGCACCACAAAAGAAAATGTTTAGGAGATACTATAGGGGCATTGGGGGAGGTGTGGTTGTTGTAAGGGTACAGAGCTGAAAAGACACTATTCCTCAATGGAACTCATAGTCAATTGGGGAAATCACACAAACCCCAATTGTATGGGAGCCATGAGTACTGAAGTCTTCCTAGGAATCCTGCTTGTGTGGCACGGGGCCCATCTGATAGCCTGAGTTCATCAGCTCCTCTCTTCTCTTCATATTTTCCCTATAGGAATAGACAGGACCTAGAAGGCATAGAGGAGATCTAGAGTTCTGTGTCTTCTCCAGCTCTCCTGTTGTAAAGCCAACTCCATTTTGATTAGGGAAACATGGTAGGAAATGTTGGGGGAGATTAGGTCAACCTGACTCCCAAATTCTGCTTCTGTAAATGGCTTGCTTAACTTGTTTGTTGCTTGCTTACCCCCTGCGTCAACCCCCTACATCTGTGCTATGCTTTATAAACCCCAATTTGAGGACTGCTCAGCGTCACCTTGGCAGCTCCCGAGTCTGCTCTGTGTCCCTGGCCCGTCAGCCCGCTTTTCAGGGGCGTGGTTTCAGCTCCCGAGTCTGTGCTACATCCTTGCAGGTTGCTTTTTGCTTCCCCAATAAAGCTATCTTTTTGCTTGAAACTGTCTGAGTGGTGGACTCTTGGGGGGACGTGGAAACCCCCCGCCCCACCCCTCCCCCTGGTCCCATAACACTCCATAACACTGTCCCTGGCCCACACAGATAATGGTTATGTTGTGCTCACTGGTCACTGCTCATTAGACAACTTTTTAATGACTTTCAATATATTAACTTGTTGATTGCTTACATCAGCTCTGTAAGACTATTTTGGTTAATTGTATTATTTTGTTGATAACATTACTATCTCCTCTGATCAAGCCTCTTCTTAATAGACCCCTCCTTTAGGGGTCTGTTCTGTAAGGCACTTTGTGTGGCTTGTTTCACTGCCAAGGCCATAAGATATGGCTTGGACCACTTAGAATGTTTAAGAACCATCTCATGGTTCTGTCACCTATTGTCTTTCTGTCAAACATATGAACTGTGACAGACTGGGGCATTTCCAGTCAGGATTCAGAGAACAAGAGCACTATACACTTCACTGCTGTACAACAAGGATTGATGCTAAAGGGACTGAGGGAAAAAAAGTGTTGATTGTTTATGCTTGAAGACCACAGGGTGTATTTGTCACTGCAGTATAGCTGAGCCATGCTGACTGATACGTAGGAAGACTGGAAGAACTCTACCCAACTATCCAAAGTCATATAAGTAATCAGTGTTGGGATTTAAACCTGGGCCCTATAGTTATTTTTGGTCCCTAACGACACTAACCTATTTCAGCTGACAGATACATGATAGGTGGCTAAAAGATGAAAATATGAAATTTCAGAGGGAAACATTCAGTCCATTATCTACAAGATCCACCATATAAAACAATCTAATTAATGTGCGTAACAACAGATATGATTTTAAATTCTGAGTGGATAAGAGAGAAAGGCATAGAAGAGAAAGAAGGCAAACTATAATGGGAAAAGAAAGAACCCTATAGAGAAAATGACAGGGGAGAAAACAGATTAGGAGAAATCTCATTATTGGTCAAATTGCTTGAAGCTAAATCCCTTTTCCAGAAAAACAAAACTCTTAAGGTTTTTAATCTTTAAAATGCTTACAAATCACAAAGAATGTGTGCAAGCATGTACTCTGGAATAAATCTTGTCACTTCATTTCACCTCAATAATAGAACGTCTTCTGTGATCTTCACATGACAAGTACCACACCTCATTGCTGGAGATGCTTGGGATAGCTCTGCTATCTTGACTTCTAGAGCTCCATCTCACATGTTATGGTTCATACAGGCATACATAGGTAAGGTAGCAAGTTTGGATAACAGAGCTCCAGTTTCAAATGTCTGACTCAACAGGTCAAAAATGAGTACTATAAACTGGCATTTTACTAAGATCCTGGCTATGTTGTTTGCAGGTTGTATTTAATTCTTTGGGTTGCTGTTCTGGCGTAAATCTGGTAGCTTACCACAAAACAAAGACATTATCTCAGCCTTGGGGAGGCCAAAAGACTAAAACCAGAGGATCATATAGATTCTAAGAAAGATCTTTTCCTTGCCTCTTCCTAGCTGTTGGTGGTTGCTGACAATCTTCAGTGTTCTTTGGTTTTGTAGCTAGATCATTTCATTCTCTACAGCTGTCTTCACATGGACTTCTCTGTGCTTCAAATTCTGATAAGAACACTAGGCATGCAGTGTAGGGCCCTTGCTAATCCAATACAAGCTCATTTAGCTATAATTAGCAAATACCCTACTTCTGAATAAGGTCACAACCTGAGGTTGAAAGATGAAGGGGTATTGTGCAGCCTGTGATATAGGTGATTCTGAGAACTACACTCAAGGAAAATGGAGGAAGAACAACCCCTTGGCTTAATGAACTCAAGTTTGAGGCCTAACATCTTGTGGAAGGAACATTCAATGACCTTATCAGAAGTGGAACCCAGGGTCTGACCACCTGTCTGTGATTCCTCTAGGTCAATCCTCTTGCATACCCTGCACTATTATAACTCTTGCCCTTTTTGGAGTGAGAAGTGAAAATATCGCCTCTAGATATTTTGCTCTTCATTCTAAAAAAATAAATTAATTAATTAAGTCAAAAGAGACCTCTGTCAGACTGTCATCCACTAGCAAACAGACCCTTGAGTTTCTAAAGATTTGATTCTTCTGAAATTTCAGTATCAACCCCTGTATTCCTACCATAGTTCCACTTTCTCCCAACTCGTCCTATAACTCACAGGAAAACTCCTGGATCTCTCACCTTGGTCTGCTGTTCTCTGTTCTCTCACCTAGACTCCTGGATCAGCCTCACGGTTCCTTTCATAGAGTCCTAAACTGATCCTTCTATCTTGCACATCCCCTATTAGATTGAAGGCACTTGAAGGCTGGGACTACAACTCTCACCTCTGGATGCCTGGATCCAGAAAAAAAAAAGTTTGTTAAGTGAATGAATAAAATCTCTTCTTGCAGCCATAAACACATCTGATGTTCTCTTTCTGTTATCAAAGTGAGTACCCTCTCCTCCTGCTCTCACTCACTCCTGCCTTCTCCCTTCTTTGCTAACCTTATTTTAACAATCATCTCTGCTTTCTTCTACCTTTGGGTATTTCTCTGTTAGCTACTTCCTTTATTGAAACCTCAGATGTCACCCACTCATAACAGCCTTCCTTCAGATCCTGGATCTTTTGCTCAACTACAGCAAATGACAGTAGACATGGACTGAAGAAACCATGAAGAATATGCTAGCATTGGAAAGCATATAGTCCCAGCTAATCTCTGAGACTAATGAAACACAGAAAAAAACAGAGAACCAAACACAGGTGTGCTGAGCAAAGACTTAAAGGATGGAACAAACAGGAAAGTTACTTGTCCTTACAAGGGGTAAAAAGTACTGAATAAACTTTAAACACTATGTTCAGTCAATATGCCATGCCTAACTTGGTCAGCCCAGGTTGTGGCATCCATTGTGGTGCCATTCTGATCCCACACTTGCCCTGTATGATATAAATATAAGGATTAAATAGATGTTTCACCAGCAGGCTGACTGGGAAAGCTAACGTTATAGCCACCTACTTGCTCTGTGTCTCTTTAGAGAGGCAATGGTGTGATGAGCTCAGTTGCTTCTCACCTACTATATGTCCTTTCTTAATCTCAATTCTAGTTATGGTAAATGCCTCCCCCAACATCAGGATGGTAGTGATGGGATTGAGAGGACCAGAACAGATGAACATTAGTATATCAAAAATATAGGTAATATAGGCGTTGCATTCCATTTGCATACTATTCTAAGTGTGTTCATTTTCATTTCTTTCTCCTTGCTTGTTGTCCAGTGCTTTAAACTGATTTGATGAACCATATAATTTTCCATCTTAATTTGGTTGATGAGCCTTTCTGCTCCATGACCTCTGGAGCAGTCTTCCTGGGTATACTTTCAGTGTCAAGCTGATTTCCCATCTACCTCTGGGAGAGACACAATCAGACTATTTTCATAGAAAAAAATCACTCTAGCCTTTCAAATGTAACTCTGACAAAGTTATGAAGTGAAGCTAGGAGGAGAGACACCAATACCTGAACGTCCTGTCCTGTGAAAGATAGGCAAGCCACATTTTACAAAGATGGTCAAGATAGAACCTAGAAGTTTCACGAACTGCCACCCAGGAGGAGAAAGTGGCCTGAACCACTGAATCCATGAACGTTGAACCTAAATAAACTCAACTTCAAACACTCCACAAAGTCAAAGCCAAAACCACCGAGAGGAAAATAGAAATCCTCTTCTCAAATGAAGAAAGGAAAAGATTTGTGCACATCTACCCATCTGCACAATTCTGCACATCTATGCCCTCTCCAGTGCACCTCGGTGTCAGGAGAGCTTGTGGAGATAATGGGCCACAAGGATTAAGCTATAGTTCCATAATCTCTCATGCAGCCCACCAGGGTGCCCCTAGGAGACTGAAATTGGCACATTAAAAGTACCAGGTGAGAGAAATGACTGAAGAGTAATTCAGCAGGCTCACAATAAGTAGTGAGCTAGCAGGGGTTGAGAAAAAGAACACAGGATTTTGAGCTATCAGGATTTGGCTCCACCTTTTTTGCTCCAGTACTCACCAGCCGCGTGACCTTGAAAAATGCCTCAAAACCTCTCAGCTTTTAGTCTAAGAGTAAACGAGTAAAAAGAATTATTGTTTCATCTGGGCACAGTGTTTCATCATGAGCAAAAATATCTAGCACACATTTTACCATATTTGCCCTTTCCATTTGGATTTGTATATGAATAATGACTGACTCACATTATGGCCGTTCTAATAGTTTACCTGGTCTATTAGGAAACCAATAATAATTGCTTGTGGAAAGGTGACCATGTGGGTTTGTTTTTTTTTCCTATTTCTTGGGTCGCCAGGTTACATCAATATTGAAGCTGTATCCCTTTAAGTAATTTAATAGCACTGGCATGTTGCCAGGGAAACTTCCCTAGAGATAAACAGGGCTAGCTAGCATTGGATCATTTGAATTTTAAGTAGTCAGGTTTTGGAAAAACTCCAGCACATTCTTTGCTCAAGGGAACCTTGTTGGTCCATGAGCTTTAAGATATTTTAAATAGCTTATAAAATGAATATAACAGGGACTATAACCTTAAGGTCATGGTGTGAAGTGAGTGTCGCTTATTTGGCCCAAAGAGGCGGTGAAATTTCCAGTGATACCTTTGCTTCAAATGTCTCTTAAGTTCTTTGTCTTTCTAATCCTTTCCTTTTAAAAAGTTTAAAAAGAAGCATGATCTTCATTTCTTCCTCCTAACAAGAATATTGTATTATTGTTCAATTCTGAGAGTGGGAACATACATTTGGGATGCCCAATCATAGAAAGGGGATTGTCCCAAACAAGACAACTGAGCAATCTCTATTTTCTGCTACCATAAAGGAATGTTTTACCATACATGCCTGTACTATTATTTCAAAGAAAGTTACAAAGAGGGGCTCATGGCCTAGTGGCAAGAGTGCTCACCTCCTATACATGAAGTCCTGGGTTCGATTCCTCAGCACCACATATATAGAAAATGCCAGAGGTGGCGCTGTGGCTCAAGTGGTAGAGTACTAGCCTTGAGCAAAAAAAAAAAAAAAAAAAACCAGGGACAGTGCTCAGGCCCTGAGTTCAAGCCCTGGGACTAGCAAAAAAAAAAAAAAAATCCCCAAGAAAGTTACAAAGAAAGAACCACGCTTAATAACAGAAGTATTATCTAAGGTATATGTAGGCTAGGTACATTATATATCACTAACACATTAGCTGTCTGCGGAAGTGTAAGTATACCATCAAAAACACTTGTGAGATGAACCTATTAGAATCAGGAAAACTTTAGAAATTTCAGTCTATTCAAGACAATCGGGTCTCTACTCCTTCTATGTCTCTGATGAGGGACTAAAGACTCAGATGAAATGACATGGACCACTTCCTAGATCCAGCAAGAACATGGGAATCCTGACCGTGGGGAATGTCTTTGCTGTATAAGTAACTCCTAGGGCCAAAGTTAAGTCTATGGGAGGCCTGGTATTCAATGCCATCCATAATAAATACTTTTAAATTGGACTGTAATAGACATTTAAAGTACACAAGTTGGTCAGTTTGGACATACTGAGAGACTGATGGAATCATCACCCCAATCAAGATGAAGGATGTAGCTCTGAATCTCCCAAATTTTCTCCAGTCACTTTGTAATCCCTTCCTCCTCACCCTAGGCAGCCAGTGGTCTGTCTCTAGCCACTTATTCTACATTAAACAAAGAAAGAGAGAAAATATAAACCAATGAGCTTTTAAAAAATATATTAATTTTTCAGGCTCAAGTGAATGCATTGTACAATCATGGCTTCAAGAAGGCTACTCAGTACTCAGAAGAACTGTGAAAAGCACAAGGCATGGAATGTGAAGAGAAACAAGAGTTCCAGCTTTTCAGAGAGCGAGGACAGAGGAGAACATGCCTGACCTGTCATGTGCAAAGCCCCTACAGTTCAATATGATAATAGTACTCGTTGACTGGCAGTACACAGATTTTTCTGCTCCACAAATCTGAGAAACTAGAGCAAACCATTCATCCTATTGTGCAAAAAAGGGATTGGAATTCCAAGTACTTCACATGAATTAATATGTTTTAGTGAGGGAACACATCTGAATAGCCCTCTTACTGTCTCTCTCCTTTGTGGAATATAAACATTAAGAGTTAAACTGTTAAAAGGGAACCCACACCCTTCTCTCTCACTTAGGCAGTGGTGAAGGTAGAGCCTAAAGCCATGCACAGAACAGCCAAGCATTGGATCCCTGAGCTGCCATCTCACCTCTTAGAAGTACTGAAGTCCTTATAGTACAAATGTGCTGAAGACCTGAGCGTAGTTCTGTCACATTGGATGTGAAGTTTGGGATTCTGGCTGAAGCCCTTCCCAAATTTCCTACACTCAGGGCTTCTCCCATTGTTCATCAATGTAACTTTGAGGTCTCAGTGGACCACACACAGAAAAATGACTGGCGATCACTGGAAATGCCTAGATTAGAATTGGAGAGCCAGATGGAGCTGACTAAGTCTATATTCAAACTCAAAAGAGTCCAAGACCTGTGCATTCATTGGTCACAGTTACCTAAGAATTGCCACAACTCCCCACGCACATTGTGAGCGGAGATTGTGATTATCAGAAAAGCAATGTTTGTTTCTGTAATTCAAATTCTAACCATGACTCTGTGCCAAACACTGACAATCACCCTTGTCTCAAAGCTGGTGACTGACGTGGTCCTGTCAAGGAGCATCTACTTAGGCCCAGGAACACAGATGGATGAAATTCAGTGCTTGAGCCCATCATCTTTCCTTTAAGCACCATTATTGATTCTCCATCATCAAAAAGAACTGCTATGTCCCAAGGGGCTGGGACTGAAGGAATTAGTAGATCAGTTCAAGCTATCATTTTTGTGAATCTGCTCAGGGGTTCTCTTTCTGGAAAGAGTGCTCTGGCCCAGTGAGCTTATAAAAGATGCTATAGCATCATGGGAGCAAAGTCACCCTGGGTTTCTTTTCATATATGGTCATGTAAGCACATAGGCATGCATGTGATACAATGCTTGGGAAATGAGGAGGTTCCTTCCCTATTGAAAGTTTAGGAAGCTCCTCGTGTTTTAAAGTACCCCGTAGCATTTAACAAATAAGTCAGTAGAAATGAATCACTGAGGGATGATAAATTTAGCAAGGTCTCTATTCCAAAACCAGAAGCTCAGATTAGTTGTTGTTTTTTCCCCCCCTCTCCCAGTTGTTTTGTTTTTCCAGTTCTCTGGTGCCCTCCTGTGTTCTGTTCTCAAATAGCACTTGATTTACAAGCCACTGAAATGAGTTCACATGCAAAGGAACCTACAGAAAGTGACAATTACCAAGCCCACAGGCTTCAGTATATATCCCAAAGAAATTTCCATGGGCATTGAAAAATAGGTAGAGACAGCATACAATATCTAGTATATCAGCTGTGAGAAAATGAGTGTTTGAAAAAAATACTTGAAAAAAGTATATAATCTGCAGAGAATTTCTAAATCTTAGGTTATTTTCATACAAATTTTATAAGCGACAACAATAACTACAAAGACTATTCCTTTTATATATTTATTGGATTATTTTGGTGTTACTAGGGTTTGAACTTATGGATTCATGCTTGCTAGCAAGATGCCCTGCCGCCTGAGGTACACCCCTACACCTTCCATGTAGTTTATTTTCACATATTCTTTCATTGAAACTATAAATTACATTCTGTTTTAATTACTAAGAAGTCGTAAAACAATGAGAGATCAAACCCCTGTTCTAAGGAAGTACATTACTATTTGGACACATGGTGAAACCTGTTATGCACTGAATACCACTGGATCATAAAAGAAGGGTGCATATTTCAAACTGTATATTTCATGCCAAATTGTGACTGCAAAAAGTGGAACTGTCTGTAGGTTAGGTTCTTCCTATACAACTAGATTTTTGAGCCCTTAAAGGTACAATATAAAATTTTTATTTATACAATCTAGCAGCATCAAGAACTATGGCAAGCAAAGAGCATCCAAAGCTTTTAGTTGACTCATTGCAGTCTTCAACAACAACAACAAAAACCCATAAGGTTGGAAGAAATATTCTCATTTTTCTAATTACTGGGATATATAGTTCAAGATTCCGAATAGCGTAATGTTCCTTGCAGGACTGTCTCAGCCTTGTTATACACTTGACTTACTAAGCCTAAATACCACTTCTTAAGCTATATCTCATAGCTGTGTCCATTTTTCCCCAGCTCAAGACTTTTGTGCATTTTCTAATATTTTATGTTGTCAGCATTCTTTCTATAAGAATTTTATCATCTAGCCATCTTGAAATATTCATCCCATTGTGATTAAATTTCTAACTCATATTGATTACTTCAATCATGATTTCTAAACCTCACACTCCAGGATTTTTCTAGATTAAGCACAGAAACTGTGCTGGAGACCAACAGCTCATGTCTATAATCTTAAATTACAGGACGATGAGATCTGAGGATCAGATAGAACCCAGCCTGTACAAACACAGTGAGAACTTCTATCTTCAATTATCCAGCAAAAAGCTGGAAGTAGGAACATCCTTGAGCAAAATTATTTGGAAATGAGAGTTTCTTAAATTTGTTTGTTCAGGCTGACTTTAAATCAAGATATCCAGATCTCAGCCTCCTGAGTAGCTAGTATTATAGGCATGAAGCACCAGCTCCCGGTTCCTTTCAAAATTTTAAAGAGAAAGTACATCATCTTCACAATAAAATAAAATAAAAAGCAAGTCATCCTGTTGTCTCTCCATTTTCTCTCTCCTTATACTCACATTACAAGTATACACATTTCCCAATCAACTTTCCTATCAACTTTTGGGCAACAAACAGAAAATTCCAAGTGGTACATGCTATAGAGGTCTATAACTATTTGCAGAGAGAGAGAGAGAGAGAGAGAGAGAGAGAGAGAGAGAGAGAGAGAGAGAGAGAGAGAGAAACAGGAGGATTTCTTGCCACAAGCAAATAGATGAACCCAGGATGAGTCACTGCCTTTCCTTCTGTCACCACTACAGCCTGTCCTGCTGGGAGGAGCCCTGGAGAAAGGGAACTGGCTCCAGTTCTCTCTCCTCCGCAGCTGAATTCCTTGGTTAATTTGAATCCTTCATGGAGCTTCAGGATCCTCATTTGCAAAGCTGCCTCCACTGCAGAGTAAAACACTTTAAAAGCCCCTTCTTTTTTTCCTGCCTTAGACTAACAGAGTCCCTGTCTTTCTCTGTGCGACAATAGCATTTTGTACTGTAGTGGGGTTTTTCTTTTCAAATCAGCTTTAAAGAGTTATACAAAATGTTTTCAATCCAGAGTATCAGTTTATGAGTACAATGCATCTTGAGCCACATCACCTCTTTGTTCGTCATCTACCATCTCTCCCAAACCCACCAACTCCTCACTACCTAGCTCTACTTTCACAGATGTACTGCATGGCATTCTAGTTGTATGTCTGGCTTCCCTGCCAGACCTGAGGACCGGACCATGTCATGTTGTCTTCACCACTGGGTACACAGAAATAGAATGCCTCTGGCATTCTTAAGCTATCTCTCATAGCTGTGTCCATTTGTCTCCAGCTCAAGACTTTTGTGCATTTTCTAATATTTTATGTTGTCATCATAGCATTCTTTCTACAAGAATTTTATCAGCTAGCCATCTTGAAATATCAACCCATTGTGATTAGGCAAGGGCACTGCAAAGTGACTTTTTCTTTTTTTTTTAAAGTTTTTATTATAAAACTGATGTACAGAGAGGTTACAGTTTCATACGTTAGGCATTGGATACATTTCTTGTACTGTTTGTTACCTTGTCCCTCATACCCCCTCCCCCCTCCCCAAAGTGACTTTTTCAAAATTTTAGCAACACTTTAAGAAACCACTGTCATCTTAGCACACTAGGAACCTGGATGTTCATGTTAATCCATTTTACTTCTCCTTTGTGACATCTTCTCTCACTGTTTGTATTAGACCGTCCCAGGGGGCAGGGGAAGTGTGGGGAGACTTACAGGAGAGGAAACCAAGGAAGCTACAATGCTAAACTGCTACACAATTTAGAAATCATATTGATAAGATGTAAGTCCAGATAGCCAGATGGATGGCTGATATCTGTATTCCTAATTATTCAGGAGCCTGAAATCTGAGAATTCTGGTTCAAAGCCAGTCTGCACAGAGTCCAAGAGACTCTTATCCTCAACTGACCAACAAAAAGCCAGAAGTGGAGGTGTGACTCAAGTGGTAGAGCACTGGCCTTGAGCTAAAAAGCTAAGGGACAGTGCAGGCCCTAAGTTCAAGCCTCAGCACTGACATAAACAAGCAACAACAAAAGCCCACAGAGGTCTGCTCAAGAGTTCAAACTCTTAACACCATAGAAAGTGACAGTGAACATTGGTAGGGCAACAGGAACTGAAGCTGGAATTATAGTCAGTCAGGGGTCAGCGTAGCGCTCACGGGCCTCTAACCTCTGTGTGCCTTTCATCGTGACAGTCACTGCCTTCACAGATTACATGAGGCACATTTCCTCCTTTCTGTTCTTGGGAATCTCAATGCCTACCTGATGTGGTTTTTATCATTTTTTTATTATTATTACAGAAGCGCCTGGCCAAGGTGGAGACCAAGGAGCAGTAGCCCAGAATGCCAGGAACTCTGGCGTGACTGAAGAGCTCTCAGAGCCATATGAAACAGAGGCTCCATGAAGAAAGACTGGGCCTCTTGGTGATCAAGACCCCACACATCAATGGTCACCTCAAGTCCTCGGAACACTGAAAATACACCTGTAGCAAGATTAATTAAGCAACATTGGTAACAGTAGTCAATTTTGAGTCAAGAAGAGCAGGCTCACTTTTCTGCTAACTGGGTGATGTCTGAAGTTTTCTCAGTGATAAAGAGGAATGATAGCAAGTGCAATCATCACAACTTTTACATCTAATGAGTCCTCCTTCTGTAGAAAAAAATAACTCTCCAGAGAGTTTTACCTACTAGAATAATACAATTTCCATTAACCGGGATGGGAATATGGCCTAGTGGCAAGAGTGCTCACCTCGTATACATGAAGCCCTGGGTTCGATTCTCTAGCACCACATATACAGAAAATGGCCAGAAGTGGCGCTGTAGCTCAAGTGGCAGAATGCTAGCCTTGAGCAAAAAGAAGCCAGGGACAGTGCTCAGACCCTGAGACCAAGGCCCAGGACTGCCCCCCCCCCCAAAAGAAACAATTTCCATTAACCCTTCCATGAAAGGGGATTGCTGCTGCATAATGCTAGCTTCCTGGAAGGTAAAGACAGAAAGATCCTGAGTTTGAGGCCAGCCCTGGCAAAGTTACTAAGGACTTAATTAAAAAACAAAATACACCAGAAAGGGTTGGGGATGTGGCTCAAGTGGCAAAGCTTTTGCCTAACACGCATGGGGTCTTGGGTTCAATATCCAGTGCTGGGGAAAAATAAAACAAAATAAGACTACTATTCTGCAATTTTCAGAGATGAAGGAACCTAATTTTCACACAGAAAATGAAGGAGGTGATACAGGTTAACTGGGTTGGTATTTGATTTTCCCTGGAGGATTTTTTTTCCAAGGTCCAGCCTGCTACTTGACATATGAAAGGTTCAAAATGGAAGGTCTCAATGATCTCATGAGTGCAGCCACTGATAATAAAATAGTTTGCCTATGGAAGCTCAGCTTAAAGTTATGAATCCAGATCTGAGGCCAGGTGTGCAGCTAAGTGAGAAAGTACTTGTCTACCAGGCCTTGGGCTCTTGATTGGATCTCCCATACTACCAACAAAACAAAATAGCCCCAAAAGTCACCTCCTTGGATCGTTTCAAGCCCCCGTGTCACCTATAACTGACTTCTCCTTTCAGAACGGTGACCTAATGTTCTCATGGGAACACTTAGCAAAAAGCACTTGTTCAAAACACAAGCAAAATGGATGAACCATCACATTTAACTATCACACTTCCAGATATTCTCTTTTTCCAGTTTTGTCTACAGGGGATTGAATAATTCTCTCTTGAGAACATTTTGTCTTTCTTTTGCAGGGCAGGGTGTTTGAACTCAGGCCCCATGCTTGCTATGGAAGTATTTTAACACTGAGTCATGTCTTTCACTTCATTTTTTTTTTTTTTTGCCAGTTCTGGGGCTTGAACTCAAGGCATGAGCACTGCCCCTGAATTTTTTTTGGCTTAAGGCCAACACTCTACCACTTGAGCCACAACACCACTTCTGGCCTTTTCTGTTTATGTGGTGCTGAGGAATAGCACCCAGGGCTTCATGCATGCTAGGCAAGCACTCTACCACTAAGCCACATTCCCAGCCCCCTACTCTCTCATTGTTTTTCAGTGTTTATTATTCCGATAGTGTCTTTCTTCTTGCCCAGGCACACACCTGCGATGTGCTACAACTATTTTAGACTTCCTTTTAGCTAGGATGTCAGCAGCTTCTTCTGTTGAAATGGAGTCTTCCAGACTTTTCTGCTTAAGGCTGGTCTGGAACTAGGATCCTTCCAAGCTCATCCTCTCTCAAAGCTAGGATGATAGAAGTAAGTCAGAGGCATCCACCTTGGAAATAAATATATATATTAGGACTAAGGCTAAGCTTTGTCTCTTTCATACAGCAGTTTGCATAGAGGAAGTATGTGTTTCCGATGGTAGAAACGTCTGTAAAAATGTTACCTCAGAGCTGAATGCCTAGATATAATGGTGCATGTTTCTAATCCCAGCTACTCATTAAGCAGAGATGGGAGGATAATGGTCTATGACCAACCAGGACAAAAGCACAAGATGTTATGTGATAAACAATCTAAAAGCAGAAAGAAAACATGGGGAAATGGTTCACGTAGTAGAGTGCTCACCTAGCAAGAAAAAGACACTGAGTTCAATGTCTAATAATATCAAACAACCCTCAAAATTATTTGACTATAATTTTTTTAAAGAATAGACTGATAATGAAATAATTTGTCATCAATAAGCTGAACTTTGACTAAGGAATTACACTATTTGAATTCTCCCTTGAATCTACCAAAAAAGTAGATAAAAGAAGAGAAGAAGAGGAGAATGCAGACAAAAATCCAATGTATAGCCTACAATATTAACAAAAGTAAGAGGAGTGGGTAGGAAAGGGACGGGTGAGAATGTTGAAAGGGGTAACACCGATCAAGATACACTGTATTCATAAACTTTGTGAAATGGCAACTCCTTTGTACAACTGCCTACAGATAATAATAAGAAATAAAGTAATAATCCTTATATTTTTAAGCTTGAATAAATGGATATAGTCTCTTTATCCTAATAACAGACTATGAACAAAGTTAATAGGCCAAAGTCAAATCTTGGGCATCCTGGAGTCAGATTGGGCCTGATTTAAGTCCTGCTGTCTCAATTTTCCATTGGTGTGACTTTTAAGATACTCATTGACCTCTTCTCTTAATGTTTTCTTCTTAAATGTGACTGTTAATGTTTGGGGACTGCATAAGATTTGTATATGAAACACTTAGCATAAATATTGGCACATATGAAAAAGATAATAGTCATTATAACCATATGAATGAACTATTTTAATAAGGAACTCAAAATACCTTAGGATGTCCTCATAGAAACACGGAGAGATTGTATAGAATACCAACAGGTAAAAGAGCTAAAAGTCAAAAGGAACTGATGACAACCTGGTCAGCAAATCACAGTTCCACATGGGGTCACTGTGAGAAACATAAAGCCCTCAGCATAGTATCTAGAATGCTATCAACTTATTGCATGCATTCACAACGTCCATAATTCAAAGCAGGGAAATATGGCAAAGTAAGAACTCCACCAAAGGTCTTGAGTGTTTTTCCAGGGGAAAAACTTTTTTTTTTTTTTTTTTGGTAAGCAGTTTTTAAATTTCCCTGTTAGTCTTCTCTCTTAGGGGAGAAAACCAGAACACTGATTAAAGAATATCCTCCACATCTACCTGTTCACTGATACACAAAAGCCTGTGTCAAAGCTTTTCTCTGTACATGAAATCTTACCTGCAGTGGGGTGCCACTAAAAAGTGAAGCAATGTACATCCTTCACAGGTTGTGGAAGAACATTAGAATATGATTTGCCAGCCTCTTTTTTCATTCCTATGCTGATAACTTTAGTGTATCTAATATACTCAGACATTCAACACAGCTGCTCAGGAAATAAACTGCGCCATTCAACATTGAGAGCAGCGAGAAGAACAACAACAACAGAAAAGATGTAATTGAATGTTAAACATCAGTCACTGGACCGAACTTCTGGGTGTAATGAGGAGGATCTTGTGGGCTTCCTGGAGGGTTCAGGCATCAGGCTGTACCTCTGACCCAGAAGAACAGAGCGAAGCCTATCACCTGCTTCCTGGCAAAGGCAGTAACCAATCATTACCCCAACAGTATGGGAGGTAGAAGGAAACAGATTAGGGTAAAGATTCCTGGACCTTTGGGGATGTCAATTCATGAAAGTCCACAGGAAAGGTGCTGCTCTAACAGGATCCGCAAGCTTCCCATTCCTATGAAAAGACACTGAAAAGAAATCCTTGTCTAATAGCAAAGTCAGATGAATAATATCACAGCCTATTCAAAGTCTCTCCACAAGTTTCATCTCAGTTTGATAAAGGTCTATCAATCAGATGATCTTGATCTGACCACATAGACATTTGAAAGTGTGTGTGTGTGTGTGTATGTGGGTGTGTGGGTGTTTATGATGTGTGTATTTATGTGCCAGTATAGGAACTCAGGGACATTTACCTAGGAAATTCATACTGCAAATCTTCTGAATTCTAAACTCAGAGAATGAAAGATAAACACTGTCATGTATTCCTATATGTACATACTTTAGACTTAATAATTCATATTTGTCTGAAAATTCATATATTCATTAAACCAGGCATACACTGTTGTATGTACACATGGTGCTCCATGAGCTTTCTAATTTGTATTATACTCTGACAAAGGACTTTAAAGTGCTTTCTCTGTTGGCTAAACTCTCATGGCCCCTTCACCCATCATAATCTTATGCTTTAATAACAAATGTGTACCAGCTTTTGACCCTGACTAAGATCATGCCAAAGAAATAGGATTAATAATGACCCATGTCATCGGTGCTGACTTCCTCAGTACTTACCTGCATCTCACTACAGCACCCCCCTCGTTTCCCGGTAATGAACTAATGACTTGAAGTTTTTCACATGTAGAGGCAAATGCTTCTGAGAAAAAGTCATTTTTTTCTTTATCTTTATTTCAACTCTGACTAACTTCTCTGACACTGAACAATGAGTTTGCCTAATCCAAAAATACAAAGAGTAAGCACTGTGTCTCTGCCGCTGTGTTTAATCTGTGTTTGCAAACATGATCTTCAGCCACACATGCTCTAATGTGTTGCTCACCTATAAAACATGCATCTGAAAACTCCATTGTGAAAACTTAAATGAGATATATACGACAAGTAAACCCTAAGGTGTTATGATGTGAAGAGGGGTGTGGGTTTTTTATTTTTGGGGGGTCATTTATGGCTTCCATTTAGCAAAATCCACACTTGATTTTCTAGTTCCTCATCAAAACTGCTAAATTCATAGACTAGAACAAAATACTTACCAAAAATTTAATTATTTTATGTTTATTAAATCAGTAGAGAATAAGTATGTAAGTACTTATTATGTAAGTAGAGAATCAAAATAATAACTCATCTTCCAAGGAAAAGGGTACTAAAAATACTTGCCAATTTGAAAGAAAATTGGCATATTATTTATGTGAGGTGCTTAGTGTTTTGTTATAGTATTGTAACAGTTGTGTTCCAAATGTATATATTTCTACAAATTGAAAAAGTTACCTTATTCCCAGGAAATTGGCCAATTACCACTAATACTCACAATCACATTATTAACACTGTAGGTAATCTAAAAAGTCCATCCACTTCAATTTCCCACAGGCTAAAAATTTTAGATGTAGAATACCAGAGTCAAAAACTTTTAGAGCTGTAATGGAAGGTCAGTGGTCAACCTATCTGTGATGAAACAAAGCATTTCTCACATAGTGAGGAAGACCAATTTTTAAAATTTAAACCAGAGTCTGTCAATTACCTTTGGAGTTGCATGCTTTCCTTTAATATATATATGGGCTGGGAATATGGCCTAGTGGCAAGAGTGCTTGCCTTGTATACATGTAGCCTTTGGTTCAATTCCTCAGCACCACATATATAGAAAATGGCCAAAAGTGGCGCTGTGGCTCAAGTAGTAAAGTGCTAACCTTGAGCAAAAAGAAGCCAGGGACAGTGCTCAGGCCCCAAGTTCAAGGCCCAGGACTGGCAAAAAAAAAAAAAAAGATATCTATATCTACTATCTATCTATCTATCTATCTATCTATCTATCTATCTATATATATATATATAGAGAGAGAGAGAGAGACAGACAGACAGACAGACAGACACACAGACACACAGACACAGAGAGAGAGAGAGTATTGGTCTTTTTCCTATTAAATTAAAACTGACCCAAGTGTATACTGATCACTCTCTGTAAGGCAGTTCTCATACAATGAAATAGTGGATACTGGTGTTCACTAGAAGCCAATTCAATTATCAGATTGGAACCAGGACAGTTAATAATTTCATTTTGGCAACTGGTCTATGAAATAGCAGTGTCCCTCACACTGGAAAATAGAAACTTAAGTCTAATTAGTATTGAGAATACGCATCATCTACCCAATTCGGACACTGAGTTCAGTATTGCTTTAGAGTCAATTTGCAAAACATGTAGTCCAACTTAAGTCTTAATTCATAGGATTCCTTCATGAATATTCAGTGTTTCCTTAAAAGTTATGGCATGCAGTAGCTCACACCATTCCTTCTGCAGGTGGGCTTCCTTAATCTCACCCCTTCCAGAACAGTTTATCCAAAGGCTCCCCCCTTCATGAAATTTTGTTGGCAACTTCTGAGAACTCATTGGTCAATCCCTTTTGTACTGGAGTGTTTGAACTAAATTTATAACTGAACAAATCACCCTTCCCTCATATCACATTCTGCTTGGTTTTTTTTCCCAAATATTTTCTTCAAACTACGTTTTACTCCTTCAACATAGTTTCACTAATCATTCAAAAATCTATGTTTAAACTTGCTTTTTAATTTCCTTTTGCACTTTTTCAAAATACAAAGCATCCGAAGCTTGAGTTTCTCTTATTGAAGTTGAATCATTTACTCACTTATCAGGTTTTGTCCACTAGTATATTCCCCTCCTTTCTCCTTCTGGAGTCCTCTTCTACCATGTTTTTCCCAAATTATCTTTTTCCCCAATGACTGTATCCATCAGGCTAGATTACTGAATTGTCCCCTTTGCTTTGCCTCACTTCTACTTCTGGGCAAACAGGAATGCTACAACTCCACGTGAACTGGAACTCTGGGATGCAATGTATCCATCAGCTTCAGGACAGCAGAGAAAGGCAGGGCCCAGAGCAAAGGCAAACCAAAGATGCACTCCTAGTGAAGGACTTTGGGAACCACAGAGGAAACTCTAAAATACCAGTTCATAAAATAAATATAACAGCAACAAAAAGAAAAATATATGAGATCATAAGTAGAAAAGAGAATAAAGAACAGTACAAATAAACTCAACTCTGAAGGGACTCTGTAATGATTTGTACACACTCAGTATTCATAGGGTATAGTCATAATATCCTATCTGTTCTCTAATGTGATACTATACTCTTGAAAGTTCAAGATAGAGAGATAGATACACACACACACGTGTGTGTGTGTGTGTGTGTGTGTGTATCGCCATTCCCTTAGTTTTGCAAAGCCAACAAGTCATGTGTACTTTTAGCCCACATCTTCACCCCTATGTATGTTTTTGTCCATGATTTGTTTTTATGGAATAGCTATTGACCTCTTCACTCCCTTTATCATGGAATGAATAGCATTTTTAACATTTAAGGGTCTTTTGAGAAAACTAAATATAGAAAATGCTCTGCATTTGTTCCTTTAAACATAGTTCTTTTTAAAATTAACAGAATCACCTATCTGCAAAATACTTGGCTAGTACAAGAATCCCATCTCTTTGCCCTTGCTCCTGGACCCACTTGGTAATGTGTTATCTCATTATAAAAATATCTCATAGGAAAAGCATATGTGATGTGACGATCTTAAGTTTGTGCTTTTGTGTACCTGGATTTTTGAGGAAAAAAGAGTGGTTTCCTCAGCCATTCTGAGGAGCATAGCACTCCAGGTTCTGGGGCTATGAGTAGCTCCGACACACCTTCTTTCATCAGCACTTCAAGGGTTCATCAGCACTTCAAGGGTTCATCATGCACAGACTCTGTCTTGGTGTCTAAATAGAACCTAAGACCTAAATGGCTTCTCTAGCCTTCTAGGTCAGGCTATCTATAGCTCTCTGTTCAAAGCTATTTTGTAAGACCCTGGTCTATCCCATGACATCTATATGGTAATTGGAGAATGTAGACAATGTTTAGATAATGATGCTATTGTTGTTATTCACAAGTGAGTTGAAATACTGCTTTTTCATTGCTTTAAAGACCACTGAAGTTCTCCTCCTCCTCCTCCTCCTCCTCCTCCTCCTCCTCCTCCTCCTCCTCCTCCTCCTCCTCCTCCTCCTCCTCCTCCTCCTCCTATTTGTGGGTCATGGGGCTTGAACTCTGGGCCTGGGCACTGTCCCTGAGATCTTTAGCTCAAGGCTAGTACACTACTACTTGAGCCACAGTGCCACTTCTGGTTTTCTAGTGGTTAATTGGAGATAAGAGTCTCATAGACTTTCCTGCCCAGGCTGGCTTTGAACCACAAACCTCAGATCTCAGCCTCCTGAGTAGCTTGAATTATAGACATGAGCCACAGGCACCTGGCACCACTTCAGTTCTTTAGTGGCTTAATAAGGTATTGTAGGACTAATTGTGTCCTTTCAAAAACCAACACATTGAAGAATTTATTGGTCAGTCATCAAAGATATAAATTAGATACTTAGAGTAGGCCCTGAACCATTATGACTAGGGTCTTAATCAGAACAGGGAACATAGTTACAGACATGGCCAGAGGGCAAGTTACACAAAGGAAGAGGGCAAAGATGGTTATAAATAAGCCAAGAAAAGAGTCTCAGAACAGGTCTTTCCTCTACAGCCCTCAAAAGGCCTACCAGCCATCCAATACCCTGAACTTCGGACTTCTTGCCTTAGAACTACTGTTAACGTCTCAATCCATGGTTCTGCATTATAACAGAATGAACAAAGCAATACATACACTTGTCACGTACCTGGGAATAAAATCCAAACTCCCTACCATCCTATGTCTCCTTATGTCTCAGACTTCATCTCTTCCCAAGAAACCCTGGATTCTGCTTGTTTGTTTGACTCTGTTTAGTCAGGTCTTCTCCAGGCTGAGGCGGCAGCTGTGATGGGGTTTGCTGGTTCCCTTCCCACGAAACCTCAATACCATGGACGTCCTCAGCCTCCCCTGACAAAAGACGTTTTCACCCACTACCTGGAAGTAGCTTTCCCTTCCATCAAAACTCTGTCAGCTCCTCGTTCTATTTTCCACGTGACATTTCTCTACTGGAGGAACCAAGTTTGCACCACTAATGAACAAATTTTGTGCCAGAAAAATATATCTGTTACTAGATTGATTCTGTGTGCATTTGCCAAAATGAAAGTCACTTACACTAGTTCCAGCACAACTATTAGTGACACCCCTTGCTAAGTGTCTAAACTGTCTTATTTCGGCCATTAAATGTTATCAAACACATTATAAATACTGGTAAAGTCTTTTTGAGCTATTTCCTAGGCCAGATAATAGTATAGTTGTCCTGGGAATGGGAACTATTTATAGGACTAACAGTAATCCAATTAATTGAACAAAAGGTTAGACACAAAGGTGTTAATATATTAGAGATAACAATTACAAGATTGTAGGGAACTTGTTAAAATCTGAAGGGGTTAAAATATAAATGGAGTCTTCCATTTATATGCTTACTTTTCCATAGTCTCAATCGATTATTATCAAACTTGCAACTATACAATTGCTTCCTGTTTTCCTTGCTCGTTAAGATTGCTCAGTCTATTGGGGGAAGCTTTACCCATTCACTCACTGTTACAAGTTAAGTGACATATTAAGTGCACAAATATTTCCTTTTGTTTTGTTGTGTTGGTATGTGGGCACTAGGGCTTGAATTTAGAGCCTGCCCACTGTATCTCAGCTTTTTTTTGCTAAAGGCTAGCACTCTACCATTTGAATCACAGCTCCACACATGGATTTTTTTTTGTGTTTAAGTGGAAGTAGGAGCCTCAAGCACTTGTATTTTCCTGCTGGGGCTAGCTCTGAACTACACTCTTCAGATCTTAGTTTCCTGAGTAGCTAGGATCAGAGGTGTGAGCCATCAGCTCTGGCCTCAAAAAATATTTGTTGACTATTAAATTAAAAAGTGAGGTAGATATAAACAGAGGAGATGTTCAGATTCAATTCCGCATATGGATTGTTTGCTTGAATTTAAAAAATAAAGTTTGGTTAGGCCCTTAATTTACCAAAAAACTATTATACTCTACATTTTGATAGTGTTTAGAGTACACAGACACGACAGTAAACCAGTCAAACACCCCCCAGAAACACTTACTTGGAGCATTCTAATGCCTAAATTGATTCCAAATCCAATGAGAGAAATATTTACAAGGGACTGTTAAAAGGTCAACTAGCTGGGCACAAATGTCTCACACCATAATCCTAGCCACTCAAAAGGCTGAGATCTGAGGATCACAGTTCAAAGCCAGGTGAGACAGAGAAGTCCCCAAGAGATTCCTATTCATTAAATCAATTGTTAATAACTGTTAATAATGGATAATAAATAGTTAACTAATTAACAACTCTAAAAACTGGAAGTGGAGCCATGGCTCAAAGTGATAGAGCACTAGCCTTGAGCAAAAAGAGCCCAGGGACAGTGCACAGGCCCTGAATTCAAGCCTTATGACTGACAAAAAAAAAAAAAAGTAGTAGAAGAAAGAGAAAGAAAGAAAAGGTCAGGTAGCTTTCAGAGTTCCAGCAATCCTTTGCATATTATCTGAGCTTTCCACTCCTTACATGGATCATGTTTTACTTGTCATATTCTCAGAATTTACCCAGGGACAATGCCAGAATAAACAATTACTTAAAACCAAGCGGTGTTCCACCAGGGTGCCGTGGGAAGATATTGTCCATTATATCATTGAGCACATCTTACAAGAAAGCCCATGTAGAAATGGATTACAAAGCTATGTAATAGGAAAATTACATTTTCCTTGAATAGCTGCTATGGATTTCGTCTTACACATAATAAGAATTGATGTCGCTATTTTTTTTCCATTGGCCACCAAGAAATTTTTAAAGAAAATATAAATGTCCAGTTTACTTAAGGCAACCTGTATAGTTTCTTAAGGTCTAAATATTTATATATCTCTTAAACCATATTCTACCCTCGAGTGTTATTTTGCTATTATTTACTTTTTCACTAGACTAGATTTTTTTTTTAATCTAATCTTACCTCACACAATTATTTTGGCATATGTTACTGCCAATCCTTGGGGAAATAAGGTAAAATGTGAACATGCCTTCAAACTGAAAAATACATTTGTTAAAGCTGTATTTCCATTATTACCATGAGCTAGTAGTACAGAGAAATGTCATATAATCTCTTCTGTTTGCGTGTGTGTGTGTGCATGTGTGTGTATGTGTGTGTATGTAAGTGTGTGTATGTGTCTGTACTGGGGCTTTAACTTGGAGCCTCTTGCTTTCACTTAGCTGTTTTGCTACCATTTGAGCCACAGCTCCATTTCTGGTTATTGCTGGTTAACTGGAGACAAGCATGAAATATAGGCATGAGGTTATCATTACCACCAAATGAGCACAATCGCCATGATGTCCAGTATCTTATTAAACATTAACAGAAATGCCAGCACATCCCATAGACAATGGGAAGCCAAACTTATTTGTGATGAGTCTAAGCGCTGGCATTAAGATTTCACTATCTATTGATAGGGATAGGGGGGAAATCTATCTTTAAAATGAAATCATCTGAATCTGGAATCTGGAATCTATCTTTTAAAATGAAATCATCTGAAAGATACCTGAATCAAACAAAGGTTTGAATTAACCATTTCCTATGTTCTCACTGGGCGTGTGACACAACTGTAGGTGCTACATACTCAGCAGAGACTAAGAAACCCTAGGATGGGATTCTGGGTTCTGGGCTCATGTGTCTCACATTCCAGTGGAGGGCAAGAGCTATGAACTGAGAAAACTCATAAGAGAGTAAGTTCAGTTAGAGTTGGTGAAGAAAATGGTCTACACACAGTGTTGGGCAGTGCCCTGGGGCAGGTAGCCTGGTTGAAACAGCAGGCAATGAGCCTTCTCTGGAGTAACCTCATTAAAGCTACTGAAAATTTCAGGAAGAGGTAAGACAGCCCTGAGCCCAGCCCAGGGAAGAAGACTGTGGGAAGAGAAACAAGCAGTTTTAAAGGGCACAGAGGGCAATGCATAGTCAGGATTTGCTTGTGAAAACAGCAATGGATATTAGGCTATAATGATGTCAGGAGGTATTAAGGAGAGAGGGTGTGCTATTGACTAAGGTGACTTCTTCACCTCCTGCCTCTTCTGCAACTATTGTAATGGCTTGGCACAAGGTTAGAGTAACAAAGATACTCTATGGGTAATCTTCCTCCCAGACAGCATTTGGTAGGAAAGTAATGGCAGGCCTATGCATATGTACTGGACACAGTAAAGCGAGGTAGAAATAAATAGGGATAGTTAGGGAGTTCCAAAAGTTATTACATATACCTAAGAAAGTTCATTGTTGCTCTAAAAGATATTTGTTTGATGACAGGAAGGAATTTAGACATGAGGGAAATACCCAGAAAGGACACTCTGTATGGGAGGACCACTAGAGGCAGTGGGGATGAGAGAAAACTAGAAGGAAGTGGTTGTAGTTCAATATGGTTGTAGTGTAGGGTGACATATGCATAGAAATCCTGGGAAATAGAACTATAGGGGTGTGTGTGTGTGTGTGTGTGTGTGTGTGTGTGTGTGTGTGTGTGTGTGTGTGTTTACTGTTAGTGGGACTTGAACTCAAAGCCTGTGCTCCTGTGTTTTGTGTTTTTAGTGTTTTTACCCAGGCTGGCACTCTACCACCTGAGCATCACCTCCAGTTCTAGCTTTTAGTTAATTAGAGCAAAGCACAGGCTGTTCTGCATATGTTGGCTTGAAACCAGGATCCTCAGAGCACAGCTTCTTGAGTAGCGGGGATTAAAGGAATGAGCCACCTGTGCTGAGATAAAACTGGAAAACGTGAATGGAATCAGAATGTAAATAGCCTCTGACAAAATTACAGTTAATTCACTGCAATTGATTATGCGATGTAATGTAAAGATCCCCGCTTCACTTTTACTCTCATAAAAGCTACATCTTCTAATAGCAAATAGAATTGTACCATAATTGAGTTTAACAAATTAGCCAAATTAATGACCAATGCACTGATTTTTATGGCTTAATTTTCTATCCATGACATAAAATATATAGCTGTAGTTTAAACTTTATCAAGCCATTCCTCCTAGAGCATTAATTACTCTAGTATTTTGCTACTGCCCTTAAAAATTTACAACTCCCTCTTCCACAAAATCTTACTTTTAAAATATGTTTGGCTTAAGTAACAATTTTGGTACGCCTTCCCCCTCAATACTGGTTCTGAATGCAATACTCATACAAGTTCCTTATTTTTTATTATTGTCTATAAACTTTATTTGTAGGTTATGGATTGACTTTCAAGAGAATATTAATCTTCTTTGTAGACAGTCATAGTGTGTGTGTGTGTGTGTGTGTGTGTGTGTGTGTGTGTGTGTGTCATGGCTTTTACTGTGTAGCTGGGCTGGCATCAAATTCTCAGTCCTCCTGTCTCAATCTCCCAAGTGCTCGAGTTATAGTTATCTACTCATGACACCCGGCTCATTTTTAAAACTAATTGTATGCACAACTGTAAAAATAATTACATTTTTAAGAGCAACCAGGTTTTTATTTAGGAAAAAAGTTGACAGCAGGCAGTGTGGAAGACAATGGGAAATGCACTAGGTATTCTTGGAAAACCGGTCAGTTGGAGTGAAGAAATACATCCTTCAACATGGTTTGAAAGAAGAACACACAGGGAGAGCATGCGATCTGGGGCCAGGTGAGGGGTACTCAAAAGGGGAAATAGGAATGGTGACATCAAGGGCCATGCTAAGAAGACAAGGGTGAGTCATCAGGACCAGGAGATGGACAAAGGGAAGAAGGCCGCCATGTTCAGGTGAATGGAAGGGAACTTCAAATGGAAACAGCATTTGCACAATCACTTTGCACAATTGATTATAAAAAACTAAAGCATAAGTAAAAGGTTATATATTAATAAAAAAATGGAAACAGCAGGGCTGAAAGCCAGGTGTGGAGCAAATACTGAAGAAGCTTAGCTTCTAGCTGCACCTGGCACTAAACTCATTGTCAAGAGGTGCTAACCAACGAAGAGGTCAAGGGTGAGTTGGGGGAGACTAGCAGGCTTGTGGGGAAGAACAATGTCAAATGAGGAAAGTAATGAGGTGACGAACACCTGCAGAACACCTTTCATGTAGTTGGTGAAGAACTGCTGCTGTGACTGGGAAATTAGGGTACCTGCTGGACACCACTTAGGGAAAAGCCATGGGAACCGTAGGAAGAAGAGGAGGAAATGAAGCCAGCTTTGAATCATGGCTAAAAGGAAGACTAACAGTACATGGATGTGAGGGACAAGGACACAAAAGGATAAATTATGGCTACAGGCACTTGGGAGACAAAGATCCTAATTGGGAAACATTGGTGAAACCTGGCCACCACTCCTAAGAATGTACTCTTTTGTTCTCACTGTGCAATGTTTAATAACTATGTGCATAGGACCTAGACAATGATGCCCCAAGAGATGGAAACAAGGTTGTTCGTTTGTTTTTGTTTTTTTCAATTGTACTGTTTTCAGTTCTTTCTTTTTATCCCTTTGGTTTAACATTGTTGTCACTTTTTTTTTAAATATCTGTACCCTTTGTCACGTATATACATTGATCTGATTTGAGGAAGGGAAGGGGAGTCACAGAAACAGTGGGACAAAGGGTGAACCAAGGCAACAGTGATACTCACTAGGCATTATGTTGGAAATTAACTTTACAACTGGGCGGGGGTGGGGGGTGGAGAGTCTGGAGAGATGTGGAAGAAAATAAGGGAGGGGGTAACACTGTTCAAAGAGAAATGTAGTCATTACCTTATATAACTACAACCCCTCTGGACATCATCTTTACACTAAAATTTAAATTTAAGAAACAGCGAAACAAAACCAGGCCACCACAACACTGAAAGTAACAGGCTAGAATTCACAATTTTAGAAACCATTTTTGGGGGGATATTTAAGAATCTTTACAGAGATAATGGTTGAAGCCACAAGAATAGAAATCACTTGGAACAAAAAAGAAGGGGGCAAAAGTAAAAACTCAACAAACTGTCAGGGACTAATTAGTATACAAATTGAATAACTATGTATTTTAGGCTTTTACAAGCTCAGTACTACTGATAAATTAGGGTTTTTTCCCCCCTCTCTTGACAGTATTAGGGCTTGAACTCAGAGCCTTGTACAAGGCAAGCTCTCTATCACTGGAGTCATGCCCCCAACCCTTTTGTTTGTTTTTCTAATAAGATCTTGTGCTTTTTTCCTAGGGCCTGGTTTGGGCCATAATTTATGTATGTCTGCCTTTTTAAGGATTATAAATTTGTGCCACTACAATTGTAACTTGTTCTTTGAGATACAATGTCAGTAATCCATTTCCTGTGCTGACAACACACAGCAATCGTCTGGTTTCTATCTTCCAAGTATGTAGGACACCGTATGAAAGACAATGACTGTCTTGTGCATTCTGGAGACATTTAACAGCATGCTTGATTCTCTTTCTAGAGGCCAGGCACTCCTTTCCCGGGTGTGCCAATACAAAAACTGTCTGCAAACATTGTCAACTCTCCCCTGGGAGATAAATTGTCCTTGGATAGAAATCATCACCCGGAAGAAATTAGCCAGGCTGTGAATCCAGAAAGCCTGGTTTTGAGTCCCACTGTTTGCTTGTTCCTGTTTGAATACTATTACCATTACCCTCATAACAAGTGCCACTGAGTAACTCATAAGTACAAGGTGGGCACTGAAGAGTTCACTACAGATGCAACTAGACAGAGATTTCATTCAGGCTAGGTACAGAAGGCAACATTTTAGGCACCATCCTATAGTTAATTGGATGCTATAAAAGAATTCAAGAGTTCCTTGACTGTATTATATAGCTTTGGAAAGAATGAGGGGCTCATTTTCATTTGTTTTAAAATGCTAGCACTTCTTTCTCTTACTTCTTTCCCTCCTCTTTCTTCTTTTTTTCCTCCTTTCAATGCTATCTCAAAAAAATATTTAAAGGTCAGTTATCATATCTTTAGTAACTTAAAAAATGGATGTTCTAATACATTGCTGTTGTGATTATTAGATGATATATGCAGCAGATAAATACATGAGAGGTGAGGAAACATCCCAGGTTAAAATAATTAATGCAAAAAGACTTTAACATTGGCGATGAGGGAAATGATCACTCTGTGGTGTAATTGGTCACACAAAACAAGTCATGTCTGTGTTTCGCCACCAGAGGGAGCCCGAGTGTGTGTTTTCCACTGAAGGCCGTACTGAGAGCAAGCCTGTGCTAGATAGAACTCTGAATTTTCTGGCAAATCCCCTTGCTTGCTTGTCCATTTTGATCACAATACCTTCTGTCTGGCAGAAATAATTTAGCTGATGCTGGAGTCTATTTAACATACCATGGGGTGGATCAGAACTGACGTGTACAGCCTTCCTGCTGGAATCAAACTCTCAGGCCCTATTTCTTCTTCCTTTACCTGAGAGCTAACTCTCAAATAGGCTTCAAGTAAGATGGATTGCTGGCTCAGCCTCCTGTTTTCCCTGAATACTGAAGATTTACATGGGGAGTAAAGGGAACAGAGGGCTAGGACAGGGAAATACCCTAGACTTGGAATAGGCCATGAGCACCCTGAGAGTGATAGAAGCTGGGGTACAGTAGATAGTTGGACATGGTTCGTATCTGACGAGGCACAGTAGATAGTTGCACTTTGCGAAACACAGTACCCACATAGGGTAAAACTCAGCCTGTTCATCATCAAGGCTCAGCTTAGACCCAATTCTGAAACATGGACAAGTAGGAATTCAGGGCACCTTTCTCTAACGTGGCTGAAGGAGCTCTGTAGAACTTATCATAACATATAAAATCAACAACAGGCCAGGCACTGGTGGCTCACGCTTGTAATCCCAGCAGGAAGGGCTGGAATAGTTAATCAAACAGTAGAGAACTTGCCTGCAAGTACAGGACCTGAGTTCAAACCTCAGTACCACCAACACATATATGTAGGCACCAACGTGCGTGTATGTGCATAATTTTCCATTTGCTAAGAGAGAAAAGGAAAGGTTTCTCAGGAAAAGAAGATGTATTTTAAGTTTCTAGTTTAAGTTCCTTCTGCACCATGTATATAGTTTCTGTAGCTGTAATACAAAGATGGCTGGGGAAATGGCTCGGTGGGAGAGAGCTTGTACAGCATATTCAAGACCTTGGGTTCCATCCCTAGGACCATGTGGTCCTAGCTAAATGCCTTCTGTGGGCTTCATTTTATTTATCTGCAAGGAAAAAGGTAAGAAGATGGCTCATCCTTTAGCTATTCTACTTTTATAAAGCCAGCATTAAGCCTGGATGGGGTCTAGCTTGGTGGTAGAACAGGCAAAAGAAGAAAAGGATGGCTGGACATTCAGAGAAATTGGCCTCAGTGTGTTTGGAAATACTCATGTCTATTGTGTGGTGCTTAGATTGAGGAAAAGGTGGTATCTATCTATCTATCTACATATACATCTCTCTCCTCACTTGATTCTGGAAGATATTAATCATATGTCTTTTCCTTTACTCTACAACATCTAATACAAACCCTTGGACCTAAGAATATGTTAGGCAAGGCTTTACATGAATTACTAAAATTACAAAGCAAATGACCATCGCTAACTGGTTCTACTATTATGATTAATATTTCAACCATATTATCATTACTATTAATTACTATTACCATTACTATTTTGTTGGATAGAAAAGAGAAGATTTTTGAACCAAACTTTTGAACCAAACTTATACATATATATATATATATGTATATATATATATTTGTACAAAAATCTCTAGTGGACATCAAATGCTGTGCTAAGAGCTTATGTGAGTTCATATTCATTAAAAATCAGATTACTAGACAATCGACTATATTCTAAATGGCTCCTCAAAAGATAAGAAAGAAATCTACTATCTAGATCACTTCAGCTAGACTGGATAATGAGCATTTAAAGTACTGAGTTAACTGAATTCACATGCCCAAAACGTCCCAAGTTGAGACAAATTGGAAGTCTGTAACCAAGATATTGAGGGAGTTAAATGAGATGTACTGGAGAAGACTCCGCACTTTGGTTACCCCGTCCACGGCAATGTCAAGGGGACAAATGAAGTTGTTCCTTTGGGGTCCCAGGGGCCTTTCAGCAGATGAGCTCGATGATAATCAGCAAGGTCGGCCTTCAGAATTCAATCCACTGCCCATTTAAACATTCCAAATCACAGCTCCTTTCTCCACGCCCACCTTTCCTCACACAACAGCAACTCCGGCATGGCCTCCTCCACCATCATCAGGACAGATCAGCCAAGAGAAAGTGAATGAGCTGAATGGCAGGGTGACAAATGATTTGTGCAATACAAAGACAGAAGAAAGAAGACTTTTTTCTTTTAAAGCAAGAAACACCAATTCATCCACCTGGCTCTTCACAAAGCAGGAGATTAATTATGCCCACCAAAGGATGCGCCTTGAGAATGGCAGGGAGCAGCGAATGAATGAACTCATCCAGGAAGTAGATAGACTGCTATACATGCACAGGCTAACCCAGGAAAGGGAAACCACGACACAGGTGGGTAGCGAGGAACAGGATAGTGGGTATCCCTCCAGGTGCCCACAGTAACTGGACAAATAGAAGCAATCAGGGGAAGGGACAGAATTATCTCCCTTCCGAAGAACTCTCTTAGGATGCTGAACTGGTTGAGATGCTGGAATTGGTGCTGGGAGAGGCCACCTGCACCCCTTCAGCGCACACAGTCATCTTCTGATTGCCAATAACAAAGAAAGCGCCAGCAGGCAGCAACATTTTCCTTTGTTTATATGTGGCTTCCTAAAGCCCAGCTGAATTCAAAAGCAGCTGCATAACCCCTAATTAGCAAGCAGCATGCATGCACAGACACACACACACACACACACACACACACACACACACACACACACACACACACCCCCCAGAAAGGCATGAGCATTGCTGGATTATTGAAATTAATTTATGTGCTTTATCATCAGAGCAGGCAGGAAAGACTAGCAATATTATGGCTCTGGCCACAACTTATAAATAATGCTTACTAGAGAAAAGTTCTTGATAAGGGAGAAAAAGATTGATTGATGACTCAACCTCTATTAACTCAGTATTATCTGTTGGAATATATTTACTGGGTACCAAAAAAATTGGACAGTGGTTTTGCACTTCTGTCCCAGTCAGAAACCTTCTATGGCTTCCCAGTGCTTTCTAGAATATGTCTAAAACTCACAAATATATCATTTAGAGGCATCCATTGCCTGCCCTCAAACTTAAGTTGTCAACCAAAAGAGGGCTGTACTCCAACCCAACTTGCTCGTGTGTGTGTGTGTGTGTGTGTGTGTTGTGTACACACATATGCGTGTGCATTCATGCACTAGTACTGGGCTTGAACTCAAGGCCGCATGCTCTTGCTTGGCTTTTGTGCTGGAAATTCATGTTCTACTACTTGCTTTCTCTTCTAGCTTTTTGCTGGTTCGTTGGAAATAAGAATTGCTTGGATATGTCTGCCTGCACTGGTTTCAAACTGAGATCCTCAGATCTCAGCCTCCTCTGAAGCTAGGATTACAGAAAGGCATCACCAGTGCCCAGCTCCCCCAAAAGCTACTTTCGACTTCTTTTCTCTTTTTCCTTTTTTTTTTTTTTTCTACACACTGAAGATCTTGCTTCATTAACACCCCCTTCTTTAAGTGGGAATGTTCCTCTAGGAAAATCATCTGAAGCTACCTTTAGCACCTTGGTTTTCTTGAAGCTCAGTGCTCTGACACTTGAATATGCCCAGAATTCCCAGGTTACAAGCATACAGTTCCTGGACTGGTTACAATCATAAATATCAGCTGGGGTAATAGCCCCGTGGTGGAGTGCTTGCCAGTCACATGTGAGACCCTGAGTTCCATCCTGAACTCTGCCAAATATATAACGTATAAACTGCTGAAGAGCCATGCACAGTTTCTGGTTCAGCAGAAATTAATAGTATATAGCATGACACGAACACTGACATTTCTAGCAAGTCTCGAAGTGATGCCAATATCCATGGCATCCTCACTCTAAGAATCACTATCAGAGTGTGAATCTGTCTCATCATTCCTTATAATACCCCTTGAGAATAGAAAAAAAAATGGTAGTACTGGACTTGAACTCAGGGCCTTTTTGTTCTACCTTACCAATTTGCTCAAGGCAGGCACTCTACCACTTCAGCCATACCTCTACTACTCACTTTTTGCTGGTTAATTGAAGATAAGAATGTCACAGACTTTTCAGTCTGGGCTGTCTTCACAATGTGATCCTCAGATCTTAGCCTCTGAGTAGCTAGTATTACAGGCAGGAGCCACCAGCACCTGGCTGTAAAGAATTTTATCCTTATTTCCATCACTTTGCAGTCCAAGTTTGTATTCAGTAGGTGCTCAACAAATATTTGTCACATTGAATGTATATCTGCATGTTGCCTCATGCACATTTGTGTGTATACATTCATATTCACTCAACAAATATTTATTGGACACACACACATTTGAAATAAGCATCGATATGTTAAGAATATTTAAAGTAACAAGCAGGTCTCTGAATCAGCTTATCCTTGGCAAGCTGCAGGAAAATATGAATATGCTATGATCTATTTTGCAAATGTGTTCCGCAGGAGGGCGGCATTAAAATTCCGTAAGAATCTCTCTTTGAAGAGTGTCCATCTGTGTTCATTTGTGGAAAAATGTAATAAATCATTTCGCCTTGAATATTCAGTTAACCCATGCTAAGTATTGCTTCCGCTTCATTACAAAGGAGCATGGAATTTTCATTTCCCACTCTGTGGTTTTTTTCTGTCAGCATCCTGACAGCATTGTAGGTAGGTGCTCATGTTCCAGATATTCCATAAGGCTTTCACAGACCACCCTACCAACCAGCAGCATCTAAGGCGTTGGATGTTAGGGTCATTCTATTTGATTTCATATTCTGCCTCTGCCCATTTCTAGAGTATGATGTTAGACATAAAACCCAGTCTCTCTAGGCTTCAGTTACTTCACTAGTAAAGATTCATCATTGTGAAGAATCACTCATGCCTGATTGATGGGAGTAATGAAGCAGAAACTTTAAGGCTTGCCGGGCACAGTCTCCAAATTGCCCTCAGGCTGTTAAATCAACACTAGACATAGGTGTCCATTTTCTAGAGAAATTCCTACTAGCCGGCTTGTTCTGGGAGCAGAATTCTTTGTTCACCTAGGATGTCATCTGGAGTCACCATCAACTAAGCTGGGAAAAACTAACAAAAGTAAAGGTTCCTATTTGATACTTTTCATGGCACTTAAAATTACCAACACATTGGTAATTTGCATTTTACCCTATTTGGAGAACTGAATGGGCTGGTGGCATTTTGATTAGAGATGACAATACTCCTCATTGGCTGAGATTATTAATTAGTCATCACTCAATTTCTATAACCAGTACTCAAACACTCTACTGAAATACTCCAACCCAATGAACTAAAAACATAAGTGATGAGGATAATTTTAGTTTTTCACATCCTCCAAGTTTCCCAATCTATTCTATTGATTGTCCAGAACCTTCCTTTCTGTAAGGTTTTAATATTGTTGGTCCTGTGTTTGAACATGGACAATGTCAAGTTTATGAGCATGAATTATCTGATAAGATAAAGAGAGAATATAACCATGGTGATCTAATTTTGTTTATGATTTCAGTTCTAGTGCAGCCCAGTGCACACACAGGTTTTGATCACTCTTGTTTTAAGTATATGGTTCCATGAAAAATGGGCATTTAATTTTCAAATTGGCAATCCAAAGTTCAGCCTTAGTATAGGATGATGGAATAAAATTAGAAATGTAGGCAATAACTTATGCTTAGATTTTTATTGGGGATTAGATTGTTGTATGCATAAAATGGATGTTCATCATGTAATATTTTCATACCTCAATATTTCAAAATCGAACGAACTATTAAGATCACCGTTCCACTAACAAGTAAATTTTTATACTAAACTTTCATATGATCTTCTTGTGTAATTTTATGTCTTGTGTAGATTTTTCTGTTTCTTGTTGCATTCATTATGTGGGCTGCCATAATAAATTACTGTAAACTTAATGGCTAAAAACAGTAGTATTTATTCTCTCATGATCCTATAGCCTGAAGTCAGAATCAGGCTCAGAGCAAGGTTATGCTCCCTGAAGGCTTTAAGGAACACTCCAACCATTGCCTCTTTCTGATGCTTCATTATTTTTAAATTTTTATTGTAAAGGTGATGTACAAAGGGCTTACAGTAACGTAAGTCAGGTATTGAGTACATTTCTCTTTGAATGGTGTCACCCCCTCCCTTATTTTCCCCTAGACCCTCTGTCCCCAAAGTTGTGCTGTTCATTTCCAAAGTAGTGTCTAGTAAGTGTCACTGATAAATGAGTTCACTCTTTGTCCCACCATTTCTGTGCTTCCCCTTCCACTCCCCAAATCGGATAAACTTACATATAAGACAAAAGGTACAGCCATCAAAAATGACAACAAAAAGGAAAAAAACAGAAAAGAAAAAAAAAAAACCACAGAAAGTAAAAATAAGAAAACCTCTTGACATTTCTTGTGCCTGTATCACCCCAATTCCTGTCTCTGTCTTCACATGGTCTTTTCTCCATCTTCTGTAGTAGTCTTCACTGTACTCAGAGCCCATGTGCATACCCCTGATAATGGCATCATAGGATTCTTAAACATATGTGAAGACCATCTTTCTATACAGCATCATGCTTGGTGAAATATATGTATATATGCATATATATACATACATACACACATATATATCTTCAACTCCCTAGAATTGTATACAGATGTGTGCATGTGTGTGCATGTGTATAAGATTGTTGAGACCAGTGACACTCTGGATCAGTGGTTTTTCCAGGTGCTCCAGTATCAGCTCGTAGCAGACACTGCATTAGTTGTGTAAGTGAATGCATGTAGAACACAGAAACCTCACAGCACCTCCTGCCTTATAATAGCAAAGTGGAGGGCTGCCCACTTCCAACATCAGCAAAGGAGTGAAGCACAGATTGTGTCAGGAGTCAGGACACGCAATTGCTGAAGGAAAGCAATCAAGTGCAAAGGAAATAAGAACAGGATTGAAAACCAAAACCACAAACCAAGCCCAGTGCTTCTGAGAAGCCACCTGCTCTCCCCAGATCCCCAGCCCCCTATAGAGAAGAGCCACTTGGGAAAATACATCCACACACTTTTCCAGTGAAGAAATGGATTATAAAATCGGAAACTCTTTACAGGATGTTAATCTTTTTATCCTTCCCCTTTAAACACATTTTTAACTTGTCACATTAAATTTCATTAAAAATGAAATTGGTTTTGTGAAAATCGGATTCTACAAGTGGAAACATATGTCTTCCTGCATCTCCATATATGATTTGGATAATAAAAGTTAACATTTCAGACTTTTTTTCAGTGTATTTTTGTAGATGTGATTTAATCTGACATAAAAAATACACTGTATGCAATATGTTATCTTTCTGTCTTGCAGATAAGAAAGACGTTGAAAATTTAAGTGACTTGTCCGAGTCATACATGTACAAACAGGCAAATATACTCTCCTGAACATTGTTTAACCACTGCAGCTTGTGTGTGTGTGTGAGTGTGTGTGAAATCCTTATCCCAACTAAATTATAAACTTTGTAATTCTGCCAGGTACTTTTTTATGTCCCATTATAGAATTACAAAATTTGTTTTAAGTGCAATCCTGAGATTTAAGTTTTCTTCACCAAAGAGAAGAATCCAAGATATGTCCACATGTATGTTGTGGATTCCAGTTAAAAAAAATTCTACTAAAGAATGTGGGTTAGGAAGGAAGCACACTGTGTAGAGAAAAAATTGTTGCTTAGCAATTCTGCGTATCTTCAAAGAAGAAGAAAACTGTCATTCCCCCGTCCTCCCGGAAATAGGGAAAACACTGTTTTGAAAGTTTGTTACTTTTAAGTACACAAAATCAGAATTCTATTTATTGTATGATAACAAACTGTTTAATACCATGCCCAAGATGATAGCTTCTAAATAATCATAAGTTTCTAAAGGCAGGAAGTATGACTTAAGTTAGAAAATTATTATCTGCTCCTTCCCTCATCCTAGCCCCAAATCTGATATTAGATACTTAGAATTCAATTGCTTTGCTGTCAACTCAGAACTGATTCTCTTAATTGTTAGCAATCTCCAGAAAAACCTCCCCATGGGAAACTAGAACCCCTGGAATCTACCATTTTGTGAAACACAGTTCACCAATATTCCCTACATTAGCCTCAAGTCCCAAAATACAGAGTGTAATGATTAACTATAATGCAGCATCTGGAAATTAGACAGAACTGTTCAGAAATGAAATGTTAGTGCATAACCAGCTCCTGAAAGCTTTTTCGGTGGTCACTGACTGCTTTAACCAGGTCTGTCACTCTTGAATACCAAGATACAGGAGTTGGACAATATCAAGCTAACATCACAAGGAAGAAGGCCCAGAAGTCCTCTCTCCCAGGAAGCCAGAGAAAGCAGGAGGAGGATTCAGTCCCTGGCTCTGCAGGTGCATATCCTGAGTCCACAGCAGAAAAGCTCAAAGTTGCCAAGGAAGATACTGTGTCAAGTTCCCTTGAGAATGTACTGATAGGACATAATTCTGCACTTGCTACCCACACTGCTTCCTCATCCAAGGTGTCTGAATCAATGAAAAGCATAAATTCCCCTTTCTTCTTTGGTAAGGATGTCTTTTTTTTTTCTTTCTACGATAGGTAAGACTAGGATTTTTTAAAAAAATGTTAACATGTTGGGTGCCAGTGACTCTTGCCTATAATACTAGCTACTCAAAAGACTGAAAAGTGAGGATTGGGGTTCAAAGCCAGCCTGGACATGAAAGTCCAAGAGACTCTCCTCTCCAACCACAAGAAAACTGGAAGCAGAGCTGAGGCTCAAAGTAGTAGAGTGCCAGCCTTAAGCAAAAGAGATCAAGGACAGCTCTCTGGCTCTGAGTCCAAGCCCCATGATCAAAAAAGTAAACACCTTTCTTAACAGCCTAAGCACATAATACACAGTTTAACTAGCTTGTTCCACGTGCTTTGATTTTAGGCAGATCTGTGTCTTCATTCTGACTTTGCTCCTCCCTAAGATTTCTGACCTGAAGGAAGTCAGCAAATCTAACTGTGCACAATTTTCCAGATCCCCCAAAGACCTTGGGATGAGAGATATAGTGTCTTCAGTTGGATTGGCAAAGTGCCCTGCCCATGACTGCTAGTGCTGAATAAATGCTTGGTTCTGCCATCATCACTAGCACCATCAGAAAGAATATAGTTGAGATGTAAGTAGGACAAAACATATAGATTTGGGGAACATGCAAAGGCATCTTGCAAGAACACTCTTTGAAACTCTCTGGAAAAGAAAACTAAGCCAAACATCCCTTCCTCCTCAGTGCTCAGCTCACTGTGGCACAGAATTTAGTTGGTAGTACCATTACAATGACTACAGGATGGCAGTCTCACCATTTCCGCGTCCCCCAGTCTGGAGTTTGAGGACTACATTTTGTCATGGTGAGGAATCAATGGCATGGGGTGAATGCCCAAAGCAAAGATGAAGCTAAATGTCAACTATCTAGCTTAGCTTATATCCATGCTGCCAGATAAACTCAAAATGATTTTTAAGCCCCTCTTAAAACTGTTAGACCATTTTAATGACATGAAACATTGAAATGTTTGTTAATACTCTATAATCATGGCATGCCTTGTGTTTTATTCTTGTGCCTTTTCACAAGCTTAAATTTGAGCTTGATTCTTCATTAAGTTACCACAACAATTAGCTGAAAATAAACCCTTTGAAAGTGTTTAGAATCAGAAGAAAAGGAAGAGAGAAAGGAAGGATAGAACCAAAAAGAGGAGAGAAAAGGCTAAGAAAAAAAGAGAATGTTTCTTTGATCACTCCTGGGTATTTGCTTATTCTCTAATATGAGCTAAACTCTGTATAGAGCATTAGAGGCACAACAATGAACACAAAAAGGTTCTTATTTTAAATGAACATGTACAGTCCACTTTTTATTTTCTTTTTGGTTGATTGCTTCTTTTGTAGGAGTTAAGGGACAAATAAAAGCAGGATTAATCTATAGTTATTGATTTCAATAAGAATGATATGAGAGAGATCACCCCCTGTCCATCAAATACTTGTGCTCTACTTTCATAGGGTAAAATTGCTATAGCAAAGCAATGTCAGCCAGAGACTACATTTTCCAGAAACCCTTACAATCACGTAGGATCTTGTGGTAAATTCTTGCTTTATGAAATATGGCCAAATGTGGTACATGTCAGTAGCTGGATTTTGTCAACTAAGACCACCATGGACCCCTACATTGGAGATGACAGATCCTCTTATATGGGTCTCCTATGATTGAATGGGGGAGAAACTCATATTTCTTCCTTTGTTCCTAACTGCTTTAACTTTATGTGAATACGCAAAACCTAATATTGGAAGATGAAATATGCTGAGATTGAAATATTTATTCATATCTCTGGTGACAATTTCAGTGAATAAGAGAAGAAATCCACATATAAGAAATCTATACTCAATTTGCAGATGGCCTGGGATATATTGTATCACCTCTGCTTTTCAAGATGTCATATTCTTTGTCCTCTCATCAAGAGAACTGGACCAAGTGATCACAGTAATTTACATTAATATATGCTAACCTTGTGAGGGTATTTTTTATCAATAACATCATAGAAATTTATACATATATTTGGTGGACTACCATTACACCCACATGTAGGTTGGTCAAAGTAAGTGTTAATTATTTTGAAATAATTGTTTAAATAGGAGAATGAAGCAATATTTATGTGTTAAGTACAATTAGTTTGGTGGGTTAAGTCATTTCAAATCTCTGAATGCTTCATGGATCATCATTTGAAGATTTTACTCTAAGACTCTTCAATCAGTACGCCCTGTACAAAGCAAGGACTTCTTTGTATTTTTGCTTTTGCTTTATGACAGATCATTTTTCCTAAAAGTACCAGCCATACTTGATATATGGTTTTCATGATTCCAACCCACTCAAGATACCTTTCACATATAACATCACGTTATGCCACTTGTAAATCTCCTAAAACAAGCTACCATTACCCTTGCATCAGGAATATGAAAATATTTGTTAATAAAAAGTCAACCTGATCAACTTCATAGACCTAGAAGGGGAAAGTTCAGCCACAATACAAAGCTTGCCATGTAGCAGATATTCTTCTAAATGTTGCCTTCTTAATTTATTTAACCTTCCAAAAAACTTCATGAAATTTCTGTCCTACTTATGGAGATGAGACAACTGATATCCAGAGAATTTCAATAACCTGTCCAAATCCAGACTGCTGGTTAGTGGCTGAGCTAGAATTTAGGCATCACTACTTGGTTTTAAATTTCCATCCACTGGTGCAAAAGTGTTTGTTAAATTGTCTTCAACTAAAGCAGAACAAATATAGCCCTTTTTAGTTTAGAAAAATGTAGGCTGTGTCTCAAGTCAATTCTGTCACCATATGAACAAGGCAAAAAAGAAAATTGTCTTCAATCTTCAATCCTGAAAATTAGCAGGAAAGTGAAGCACCACCGATTTGGACAGGATAGGTAGGTGGTATTCACCTACCTAAAGTGGACCAGATAGCAATCAGAACCAGAAAGGAAAACAGCCATGGAAATAGTTTTGGTTTGAGAAGGAAGTTGGAAGAGTTGTAAGTTGCTAATGGGCACGGGAGTGTAGAAAAAGTACAAAGGTCATAAAACCACAAGATATTTTGCTATTGGTAATTTCCACCTACATGCAAGGTTGTTTATCTTTGCCCCCCACATCTCTGGAAGAAAAACTCAGTTTGGTTCTTTTTTTTTTTTTCAGGAACACAAAAATATCTGATTGATAAATGCTCACTGATTATGAAAGGCCTAGAATGAGCAGAAGTTAAGGATGTCACCAGAGGTGACATGGAACACAAAGACTCTCCTAGAACTCCAGCAGGGAGTAAGAGCAAGTAGAAACCATTAAGGGTACAATATCCTTAAAATAACTATATTAGATTAAATGGACTGCAAAATGAGTAAAGCCAGTTCTTTAAAGGATACATTGACATTATACAAAAACATAAAAGCAGCAAGGTTTAATCATGGAACTATTCATGTGAATGATTCAATGACACTTGACCGTTGCTAATCTTTCCTCTTTACACAGGGGATCTAAAGCACTAATCTACCTTAGGCGGGGAAAGGGGTATTCTAAACACTTACCATGTCTTAAAGACATCCAGCCCTAGAAAAATTTATCACTCAACAAATGCAGTAGAGGTGACTTCAGTCAAGCTAAATTGAAATGAATGGATGTTGAGTCAATAAACCTGGGCTGGAGCAACAACTCTGAAAGTTCTGTATGTAGGATCTTAGGCAAAACACTTATTCTCAGTTACATGAATGGGAAGTAAAGGTAACAATAACCAGTGCCAAGACCATAACTTTTGTGAGAACTGCTCCATTCAAAAATGCAATCTGAAAAAAATGCAATCTAAAGCACTGTCATTTTAACTACTCAGGAGGCTGAGATCTGAGGATCACAGTTCAAAGTCAGCCCAGGCAGGGAAGCCCATGAGACTCTTACCTCCAATACATAACTCAAACAATACAAAACAAAATCTGGAAGTAGAGTTGGGGTTCAAGTGGTAGAGTACTAGTCTTGAACAAAAAAAGGCTCAGGGACTGTGCCCAGGCCATGAGTTCAGGCCCTAGGAAGTCATACAAACATAAACCTATCATCTGATACACATAGAAACACACAAAGCCAGAGCATTTTGCACCCCAGTTTCCTGAGAAATACTGAAAGCAGTCTATTGCATAATCTACATGAACACCATTTTTGTCTTCTGTTTTCTTACCCTACCCTTACTTCCCTCATATCCTTACCTCTTAAGTTTGCTGAGGAAACCCCTGCCCCACGGCCAGCCTGTGTGCTTTGGGTTCCTCCCCAACCTACTCATTCCCTCTCCCACCCACTTACTAGTTAAGAACAACAATTTTGTAATAATCACTCTTCTGTAGGAAAGTTGAAAACAGGATGCCTATGAACATGTTACACTTGCTGTCTTCTTGTTTCATCATAGGAAACATAGTGAGACTTAAATCAGTAAAGTCTATGTATCAACCTTCTCTAAAGGAGCAAGAGCTTTTTGCTTGTGGTGTCTTTTAATACATGCAGGTATTAAATATCATTTGGTCCTTACTCATTCCCCACCCAAACTCTGCTCTCTGGAGAACACAGGTTGTTGTCCACCCAATGGAAGACATGGATTGGGTATCAATTCTCCTAGCTTTCTCCTGACAGGCCCCAAGTTGCAACCCCTTCCTGACTCTACTAGAGTCTGCAGAGCCTGCTAGACAGTTCTCTCCCAGTTAAAGATACGGCTCTCTGTCCTAGTTGCAATAATCTGCTCTGTTATAGTGGGAACATAGTTTAAGTGACCCTCAAGACTATGTGTGTTGCAGTTTAACTCCCAATGTGAGGCACAGAAACTATGGTATTTAGAGATGGGTCTTCACCAAGTGATCAGGATATATTTAAGGGTGGAGCCTTTGTTATTGAGTCATAGTAGCAACAGGGAGAGAGGATCACAGGAGACATCCACAGGTATGCCCCCCACCTCTTGTTGTATGATACACTATGTCACATCAGTATTCTGCCAGGAAAACGAGTCCCCTATACTATGTACCTCCAGAACCATGATACAAAAAGAAAATAGCCAGCCTCAGGTATAGTAATAAAATGCATTAAAACTAGCCCCTTCCTCTCTTCGGGCCTAGGAGTGGTAATGGCTATGCCAGGTGCTTCATCAGCCTTTCCTGACCTACCTTACAATGCCCATGACATTGTAAATAGGTAACTTGTCAATCATCCCATTTGAGAGTGACAACAACACTTCTACTATGCCCCCGACAGATACTAAAGAAAAACCAGCTTGGAGGTTTTACATCCATAAATTCCCTAACTTAATGTAGAAAAAAGTGGCAAATATGCCTGGTACCTGTGGCTCATGCCTGTCATCTTAGCTACTCCAAAGGCTGAGATCTGAGGATCATAGTTTGAAGCCAACCCTGGGCAGGGAAGTCCATAAGATTCTTATCTTTACTATACTACCAACCAAACAACAAGCAAACAAAAAACAGGGAGTGGAGTTGTGGCTCCAGTGGTAGAGCACTAGCCTTGAACAGAAAGAAGCTTAAGGATAGTGCCCAGGCCCTGAGTTCAAACCCCAGGATCAGCACCAAAAAAAGAAAAGAAAAGGATAAACAGGCAGTTAAATTCTTATCCAGTGTTACTATTCATTCTTTAAGTCACAGATAAGCAGTAGCCCCGTAGAGAGGCTGGGTATATTTGTACGGGGGTGGGAGGTCTGAGAGGCTGGGTGGGCAGGTAAGCTCCCTGAGAGGTTCTTTCCATTCTCTCTTAAATGTGACAGTCTAAGGGATTAAAATCCAAACTAGGTAAAGAATTCAGTCAACTCAATAACAACAAAGCAAACAATCCAATTAAAAAATGAGCAGAAGATTTAAAAATAAACCCAAAAGTCAGGTATATGGAGAGAAAATGGCCAATACCACTGATATCAAGGAAATTCAAATCAAAACCACAATGAGCTAGTACCTCACACTTGTTAGAAGGCGATTTACTTTTTTGACGGCAAAAAGGCAAAAGGTACTTACTGGTGAGATGAAATTGACAGGCTGTTTGGCAAGTGTGTAAATTTGTATGGCCATTATAGGTATGGAAGTTTCTAAGAAAGAATCTTAAAAATACAACTACAGTATGGTTCAGTGACTCCTCTACTGGGGTATTATCTGATAGAAATAAAGTCAATGTATCAAAGGGACAACTAAACTCCCTCATTTACCACATCATTATTCCCAATGGCCAAGAGGAAGAATCAAACCTAAGTGTCTCAGGATAGAAAAATGGAAAAGGAAAATGTGGAAGGAGAGAGGAGAAGATGGAATAATGAGGAGGGAGAAGGGAAGAGGGCAGGCGAAGAAGGAACAAAAGAGGATACTATTTATCCCTAACCTAACACAGAAGATGGATAAAGCTAGTGAAAATTATATGAACTAAAACCACCTGTGTTTTGGAAGTCAGATATCATATGTTATCACTTACGTGTGAAATTTAACAAGAGTAAAAATGTCATTTCTGGGAACTGGAAGAGTGTTTAGGATGTGAAATTAGAGTTATATTGTTCAAGTGGTACAACACTTTAGTTAGCTAGGTCAAATCGGTTCAGCAGAGCTCAGACAACATGCTGACTACAGTCACTAATGATCTATGCCCTTGAAAACTGCTAAGAGAGTAAATTTGAATTCTTTTCACTACAGAAAAGATAAAGTTTGAAATAGATGCATGCTAACTGCTTTGATTTAGTCATTCCAGGATGTACACATATTTCAAAATATTCATCTTGTATGCTATAAATATTCAAGTTTTATTGGTGAATTGAAAATAAGAATAAAATCAAGTAGGACACACTTCAGTAGCTGCTATAGCTTTGAATGCAGTAACAAGGAATTGGTATTAGTTTGCCTAATTGAAACAAGTTTTTCTGTAACTCAAAACTACTTTTACCATAGAACAATAACTGAGAACTCTGTATCATATTATCAAGCTCCATGGCTGTGCAGACTTGCTTATAATTCTTCAAATAAAATGTTAAATCCAGGAATTTCATTAACTAATCTTGCCTTTTTATATGGACGTATCCCCTGAAGAGGATATTCATGCTCCATAGAATTTTAATAAGTGAGAAAAACATAAAGTAAAATCACATAACTATGCTACTCAAAACTCATTATCAATTCAAGTCAATCAGTGTACTTTGGCATATTTATTTAAAACTGAGTAGGACATGCCCAATTACTTGTGGTTACAAAAAAGAATTCACAGCAAATTGAGATTTTTTTATTCCACCAGGAAAAAAAATGATTTTCCTGACCTATTCTCAGTAGCCAAATTAAATCTCATTAATGAACAGTGGCCACATTGTTGGAATTAATAATGTATAGAAACAGCAGTTAAGATTCTTTATGGATATCTTTCAATAAAAAAAATCTAAGTGTTTAGTCTGCAAAGATAAGCTTGGGAATGCTTTTTCCCCCTATTTGTTATTACTTAAAAACTGCAAGCTTCACAGAAAGGAGATATTTGTTTCATTTAGCAGAGTTCCTAGCATCTATTGTAGTATCTGACTCCTAGAAGATACTTAAGATACGTTTATTTATTGAATAGTGGTATGTTCAAATGATGAGTTAATTTTTGATTCATTTCTATTCCTAGAAAAAATTGATCATCTTGCTGGAGACTTATAATTGCAAGTGAGAATTGGTTTTTATTTCTACAACATTCACAGAATTGAATATTGCATGTGAGTTCATATCAACACATTTATTCACCAACCAAGTACCTGTTGAGTACTTCCTACAGGTGAGGTACTTTGTCATTCACTATAAGCTACAGTAAATGCAGATAGGTATAGAAGTTTTGTTCTGAAGGCATAGTAAGGAATGAAATGTGTGTCAATTGTTCTGCAAGACAGTTTGTTTTAGAGACCAAGTTGTACCAGAAAATGTGAAGTGAGAGAGAAAGGGAAGGCTGGCTGACATTCAGCTGGAAGTAGGAGAAATCAGAAAGGCCATTAGGGAACAGATATGGCTTTACATTAAGCCATGGAGATGAAACCCAATAGAGACCTTTGAAGAATATCAATAACCAGGAAGTGGCACTGTGGCTTAAGTGGTAGAAAGCTAGCCTTGAGCTGAAGAGCTCAGGGACAGGCCTAGGCAGAGTTCAAGCCCCACGACTGACAACAACAACAACAAAGAGAATGTCAACAACCAATATCAGTAACCAATGCTAACTCAACATCAAGTTGCTGACCAATGAACATTTTTTGGTACACCCTCATTGGACTCTTACAGAACCTCAAATTAAATTTAGGATTGCCTCAGTTTTAGGAAACAGTAAGTAACTTGAGAAGATGCAACAGACAGTAAGCTTACTGAAATTGATCCAATTAATGAGCCTTACCTTTCTGCAAAGGCTAGAATAAGCAGTTCAAATTGCACTTATGAACTTGGGATTGGAACCAAGTGTTGAACACCAACTGAAGAGGGAACTTCCATTTCAACTAAATGTCATTGCTCCCTAGGGGAAGGTTCTTAAGAGTAGAAATATCTACAAATTACATAGTAGACCAGTGGAAAAACAATGATTTAGCAAAGCTTCATTGCAGCAGCAATAGGAGTATGGTTCCTTACAAAATAGCTCCCCTGGAGTGGCTGACAACAGTAATAATAGTTAACATGTATTGAGGGCTTTTGATGTAAGTACACTATGCAAACCCTCACCTGCATGCTCTTATTTAATCCTTTCAACAACCCCGTGTGGTCGATGCCATTATAAACCTATCTGTACAAATGAGAAACTCTAGGCTCTGAATAATAAATAACTTAAGCAGGAGCACACATTTGGTAAGTGACTGCCCCATTATTATTATTAACAATCCTTTGGTAAGAGCAACCGAACCTTTAATTAAGAAGACAAACAATTCACAGCCACTTCTTAATAAATTTCACCAGTGAAGAAATGTTACCTGGTCTCTGAGTCATTAGTGGTACTGCAGGGTTTAAATATTCATCTACTTTGTCACATCTTTATCAACTTTGCTATGCCACAGATAATTACTATGCAATATCTAAGTACACTGTGAATCTAATTAGGGGTTTCAGTTACCATTGCAAGAGACAAATAAATCTGAAGAGCCATGAACTGCTATTGATTTTCTGGGGAAGAATATCCGTTTGCTTCCTTTGATGCAGTTACAGTTCCTAAGGGCTGGCTTGCTTTTTTTTTTTGTATTGAGGCTGACATTCAGACTTTCCAATTAAGTCCATGGAAAAGACTTTCCACTTCTTTTTTCTTTGCCTTTGAAAGCATCACTCCTGAATAAAACCAAACACACAAATGACTTTGGCTTTTCTGTGAGTTTGTTTTAAAAGATGCTTTATTTTTGTCATTATGCATTTGAGCATTTAACAAAGCCAAGCTCTGCTGATTTAATGTGACTCAAGTCAGAATCAGCCCCAAAGAAGTAATTCATTCCTAAGTACAATGAAATTAAGCTTAGACTGAAAAAAGTACGGGACTGATTGACAGAAGAAATGGATCTCAGGGCTGGCTCTGTCTCTAACCACTTATGATGCCCAAGAAATCACTTTTCTTCTCTGCCTCAGTTTCCTTGGTATAACGGAAGGGGCCTTGTGGTCCTTTATGATCCTTCAAAATGTGAACTATTATCCTTCTAAAATACATGAGGTTTCATGCATCCATTCATCTCCTCACTCATCTTTTCTAAATATATTTTTGCCCCCCCACCCCGGCCCCAGGTGTTATAACTGCTTGAAAAGTTGAAATGAAAACTTTCAGGCTATTTTCTTCACAAACATAAAATTAAAAGAATTAAAAGAATGGATTAAAAGAATTTTTTTAGGGAAAAATGGCCACACTTGAAATAATGCACATTTTTAAGTGGACCTATAGCTAGGCACTGGAGGCTCACGCCTGTAATCCTAGCTACTCAGGAGGCTAAGATATGAGGATCACCATTCAAAGCCAGCCCAAGCAGTAACTCTTAATTCCAATTTATTACCCAAAATCCCAAAGTAGAGATATGGCTCAAGTAGTAGAGCTCCAGACTGGAGCAAAAAAGTCAAGCAACACAAGGCCCTAAGTTCAAGCCCTAGTCCTAGTACCAAAAGCAATAATAATAATAATAATAATAATAATAATAATAAATCTATCTTTATTTGGGGGAATGTTTCAAAATGGGCTGGAGTAATGGTATTCAAATGGAGTTGGAAATTTAAAAATATGTTTAGTACAAATTCCTAAACTACAGTACCACATATTCTGTGATTTCTTAGCAGTTTAAGAAAAAAATGTTGATTTCCAAAATATATTGTTATTAATAGCTGTATATGTTTTAAGTGCAAGGACTATATTCTTTAAGTTGAGGAAACCTATATCTCAAAGACCACTCTAAAGTACATTCAAGAAATTGTCTTGCATTTATTTTTGCCTGTGGAACAAGCTGCTACTTTAGCAATTAGCAGTCCATACAAATGTAGGCCATTGGCTTCCTCTAGACTAATTAGCAAGTTTTCTCTGTTCTCTTCCCAGCTGGCCATGCTATGTCTTTTCACTTCACTTACATGTGATGTCTCTTCACTTTTGCCAGTACTAGAACCTTTCACAGTTTGTCAGTAAGAAAAGACATCTCAATTGGTTTCTCACTTAAACTACTCAGCAAGATGTTGGGCAAGTTGGCCTCACAGTCTCACGTTCTTCACATCCTGCTTTCTCAATAGAGGTTCAGGAAAATTTCTACTCTCTTCATGGTCCCACCCAACCGTGACCACCTGGTTTGCCAATACTCCCTATTCTAGTTCCCCCATTTCCAACATAACCCTGCTGGGATAGACTCTTATGCATCTAATTTTTAAGGTGTTCCACAAAGGAATGCTTCTTGCATTACTTTTTTTTTTGCACTGTTCTGCTTATTGATACCTCCGGAAACTCTTTCCCCATCAACCCTGGCTCATCATTCAGAACCCCAGATCTGACACAGGCCAAAATCAGTGTCAAAACATAACATTCACAGCAAAAATAAGCCAGAGTATGAGGCATGCTACAAATTGGAAAGACAGAAGTGCAGAGACTGTTCTGGGTGGTAATCAGTATACAGACATCTCAAGAGAAAAATTTTATGAGTGTTTGTGATTTGGGGCAGAGATGGTAAAACTGCAGTGACAGGTCCCTGGGGAGAGAAAGGAGGATGTATAGCAGATGAGAAATAGAGAGACCTTAGGATGAAGAAGGTAGACATTCTTCTATGGTATGTTCAAACCTCACTGAAGAGTACCTAAGAGCCTTCAAAAACAGGTACCTATTCCTGCTTGCACGCCTACAGGATTAGAGTTAAAAGAATGCAAAAGGAGCTCGACCTTGAATGCTGAAATTGGCATGCATTATTGATCCAGTTGGATCGGAAGTGTCATGTTGTTTCTAATCCAAAACCTTCCTTTTGAGTCAATTCAAGAAATTACCTAGGGACCTTATTAAAATGTTGATTCTGTTTCATTAGGACAGAGGAAAGAGAAGTGATAATCTGCATCTCCAGCAAGCTCCCAGGAGTAGCCCAAATGGCTAACCCAGAGTCTACACTCTTGAGTAGCAGAGTAATTTAGACATCCATACGAACCATCTCTTAATCTTACAATAAAACATTTTTTCTTTTGTCTTACAAGCTCACATTTCCCTGTTGGACAGTGAAGACAGGATATTACTAAGAATATTATATTTTTCCTTTCGATTAATTAAAACGATGTTTGTTTGTTTGACATTCCCATGGTAAACCAAAAGGCAAGGCCTGTTGAACGAATGCACAACATAGGCTTGCCTATGTTGGTTCTCATGAAGCCAAAAACAGCACTGAGATAAGGATCACATTCCCAAATCACACAGGAAAGCTTGGAAAACATGTGGCCATTTCTGATTAAGCACTATGTGTTAAACACAAGCTTTGATATGTGTTTTTAAAAATCTCACTAAAAGGATTAGAAAGCTGTGTAAATTCACTGTGACAAAAGACAGAAGAAAGACAGTATCAGAGAGGAAATTCTCAACAAGGCCTGGAAGATGAAACACACATTGATGGATGGTTATTGGTAGCAGGACAGAGAAGGTGGAAAGTCAAGTGAGTGGGGCAGCAGTAGCCAGCAGTCAACAGAGCACTTCCCTGGAGAGCTCTAAACAACATGTCAGATCTGGGATCATTGTGTGTTTTGGAAAGCATCTAGGAAGCACATGGACTGATTAGAAACCAGTAAAAAAAAAAAAAAATCAAGAAAATAACACAGGTATCTTTTCTACTGAGGCTGAACTCCAGAAAAGAACATTCTCAGAGAATCTGACTGAGGGATTTGGAATCTGATTTGGTAAGATTCAAACTGTGACCCATGTGTGAGTCATAAGGAAAACAGTGGGATTGTGTACTTCTACATACTGACCCTTGTGACCAATCCACCTACTTGATACCCACCCTGCATAGGACTGCCTTAGCTTCTTCAAAAAAGGATTTATTGTCATTATAAAGGTAACTTACAGAGGGGTTACACGTACATAAGTTGGGTAATGAGTACTTTTATTTTTGGACAATGTCACCGCTTCCCTCCCTCTCTCTCAGTTTTTTCCTCCCAACCCCATTCACAAGTTGTATAGTTCATTTTCCACACAGTATCTAGTGAGTATCACTGCTGCTACATTTGTTCACCTTTTATCCCTCCATTTCTGTGCCTCCTCTTAGCCTTCCAAAGTCAGAAAAAACAAACAAACAACACAAAAAGAAAAAGAAACAAAAAATGCAATGAAGATAAACACTTCTTGTTTCCATTTCCTGGTCTTCATTTTACTTCCTCCATTTTTAAGACAATTCCCTACCTACTTATCCTATTGGCCTACACAAAATGCTCAATAGAGGAACTGACTTAGTCCTGAGAAACTGAATAAAGAAAGAGAAAAAAAATCCATGGATGTTCATAGTATCTAGGTTAGGCCTTTGACACCATGGCCAATTCCCTACCTACATAGCCTATCATAAATTTCACCAAATAGTTACAAAGGAAACACTCTGATATGTTTGAACCTTTACTTGCTTGTCAGAATTTTACCACAAATGAATACATTTATTTTTGAACAGTGTCATCCCCTTCCTCATTTTCTATGTTTTTTCCCCTCCTGATTACAAATAACAATAAGAAGCCCCAATTCACTACATGTTGTAGGACAGCTTTTAAGGCAAATATGAACACCATAGCTATCATAACTGGAATTGGAGAAGGGAAAAATCAAAGAAGAGACACACACTGTACCAAACAGAAAGCTCATTTTAAAAGCCCTATTGTTAGTATGTTGAGAGATTACATATCTGATGTGTGTGTGTATAATATACATGTATGTATTCATTAGCTGAGATTTCAACAACAAAAAGATTTAGAAGTTAACATTGATGATATTTGGAAAATAAAGTCTAAAATATATGATAATAGATTTAGTTCATTCAAATTTATGAAACAGGACATAAAATATCACAGAACCTCAACATTTAAAAATATGGAAGGAAAGTGAGAAGGAACAACTGAAATAGTTTAAATTAATCTCTCTTGATTTTTAAATTTTATGTATTTGTGATGATAATTGAATGAAAATAATGATTTAGCTTTGAAAGGAATTAAAGATTTAGGGGGACCTGTTAATATATAATTTGGGGCAAAATAGTCCATAAACAGTAGGCAAATAGGAGAAGATTTGGAAAGGTAGATTTCATCTTCATGATTGGAACAAATAACAACTGTGTCCATAGTCCAAGCTAAGTTCTCTAGAAGAGCAGAAAATTGGACATCCACTTTCAAAGTCCTTGCATTTTATTCTGATGGATATTGTAGACTGTTATTTTCACAATACTGAATAATCAAAAAGCACAAATAGATACACACAGATTTTACTGAATTAAACAATGTCCCGTATTTTTTGTCCAAAGTGCTACTGTAAATCCACAAAACTGGAAGTTTATATTAACAAAAATAGATTCTAGCTACACAATATATTTTATATTTTATTAATATTCATATTAAATATTTTTGTGGCATAACACTTGAAAAGTGGACTTTACATCACATAAGTAATTAAGAAACATAGGTTGATAGCCTAGGTTGATTAACTTTTTCCCATTTCAAGGTAGAACCATGATAGAATGACTCAAGACTTATAGAAACAGTAATTTATAGACTGCAAATGAAAGCATGAGGTGGGTACTCATGGCTCACACCTATAATCCTAGTTACTCAGGATACTCAGAACTGGAATTTTTTTTTTTTTTTTGGCCAGTCCTGAGCCTTGGACTCGGGGCCTGAGCCCCTTCCCTGGCTTCTTCCCGCTCAAGGCTAGCGCTCTGCCACTTGAGCCACAGCACCCCCTCTGGCCGTTTTCCATATATGTGGTGCTGGGGAATCGAACCGAGAGCCTCATGTGTAGAAGGCAAGCACTCTTGCCACTAGGCCATATTCCCAGCCCCCAGAACTGGAAATTTTGGTTCAAAGCCAACATGACCAGAAAAGTCCATAAGACTCTTATCTCCAATTGACCAGCAAAAATGACAAATTAGAGGTGAGGCTCAAATGGTAGGGCATTCTCTGCTTTATTAACTAACCATAGGGTTCTATTTTCAATCCTTTTCCACTCTCCAACACCCTCTTTGAATACCCCTTTCATTCCCTTGTAGACAAAATCTTTCAATTTTCCTCATCTTTCATCTTTCTAGTACAGAGAACTGTTGCTCTCAATAGACTTTCTTCACAACTATTTACCCTAGAAACAATACACATAACATTTCTTAGAAGGCTACCAAACGTACTTTCTAACATAGTCTTTCTTTTTATTTCCACCCTCATATTTCTTACTTACAATCACACATCTCTTCTTCAAAGAATTCTAAAATGTGTATGTGATTGGCAGAATTCAGAAATAGGTGCTTATGATTCCTGTCTCTCTAGTTTGCATAATCTCCCCTCCCTCTGAACTTGCTACTAACTAGGAGAATATTGCACATGTAATGGGCTGTCATTCCCAGGATAATGGTTATGCATCAATGATGAAAATATTCTACAGGTACAATTAGAGTCAAGTTAACACCTTGAATTAAGCAAAAGGAAAAGAACAGAGATGGGCCCAGCCCAGTGAGGTATACTTTTGAAAGAAGGCCTAAGCAATCTTTGAGGCAGAGACTTTAATTAGTAGAGGTTATCTCTACAGTATTGGCTTTGAAGAAGCAATCTGCCATGAATTCTACAACTATAAAGAATAAAACAACTCATCATAAAAAAAAAAGAAACAGATCCAGATTTCACCAAGTCTACAAATGGAAGTTCAGTCCAAGAGAATGGCTTGATTTCAGCCTTAAAGTCAACATCAAACTGCGAACAAGAAAACTGAGCTGGGCCCACTTGCACTCTGAGATAATAAATATGTGTTGTTTTGAGTCACAAAATTAGTACTAGTTTGTTGCTTAGTGATAGTAACCAGGCACACTATTTAGTATCTTTCTTCCTTATCTATGTATGTGTCTATCATTTAGATACAGATACAAATATTTATATGGCTGTCCTAGCAATTATGTAATTTTTACCAGTGTTATCCTTATGATCCAATAAACTTTTTTTTTGGTCAGCTATTATATACCAACATTGCACACTCAGTGCGAAATATGAGGCTTGACAAAGACTATTTTTGTTTGACCAAATTTGAGTCAGGGACTAGAATCTTCTCCCAGGCCTGAGTAAAAGCCCTAGGAGGGCCATACATATGCAATTTTAGTCTGATTCCTGTTGAGTCAGTCTTGTCAGAATGTCCTTTTCAATATCTGATCAAGTTCTTTGTCTTCATGTCCAACACATACCACACACACATGCATGTGCACATACCTACACACACACACACGACATCTGATCATCTAGGCCTGCTATTAGCAATAATCCTGTTAGGCCATTTCAATCAGAGCACCCCTTACTTTTGATTTTTATCTTTTGGTAATCTTTAGCACACTAAACTCACTTCTGGTTGGCGATACATTCCCAGTAGCCCGCGTTGGATGGACTGTCTTGAAGTTCTCTCTCTCCAGCTGCAAAAATTCCACTGAGAAGTCCTATCTCTAATGCTCCTGAAAGCCTTCCTTACCATGCTCCTAACAAGACTCATGAAATGTCTAATTTTGTTTCCTTTAACAAGATGAATAATAGAAAGAAAGTATGAGCAGGTGCACCTCATTTGATGGTGAGACTTAAGAAGTGTTTTAACTTCCAACTGAATGAGAGACACAGAACCATGCATAGCATCCATACAAAGGCAGGACAAAGGAAGAAAAAAAAACAACAAAGTACCAGGCAGGCACAGGTGTAATGTTTTTGAAACCACAAAGGATTTCACAACTTCAAGCACCATCAAGAAATGATCTCATCGTGAGAGAAATCAGCAGCTGTGGGGAAAAGCCAGACCAGCGAGAGCCATAAACTCAGACCCTGTGCCATAAGCAGTATGGAGACTTCAGAAGGTTTCAGGCAAAAGAGAGATGCTAGACAGGCTTGAGGCTTTTACATAATAGTCTATCTTGAAATGACAGTACAAAATAAACCAACCTAGTAGACATGGAAATGACAGGATTTCCCTCTACTCCCTGGATTGAAGATGAGACAGAACAGAGAAAGAGGATAAAATTGGCAATCAACGGACAACTGATTGGATATTTGTGAGGATAATTCCAAAGTACATTGCATTGTTTAGTTTGATGTTCAAATGCCCTTGTTACATCCCAGGATAGGTTCTCTGTGTCTGTTTCTGTGTCTGTCTGTCTGTCTGTCTGTCTCTGTCTCTTACCATCTGCATTTCATAGTTTCCTATCCATACATTTTATAGCATACATTTCACTAGGATGCAATGCTTCAGTTCTTGATTTCCCTTACTGGGCACTCAGAACAGGTTGGACTCCTGAAACTTTGAATGTTTGTTCTGATTGTCCTAAATTGAAGCTATTCAATGGAATGCTATTATGATGCTAATATCTGGAACTGCAAAGCTGTGTGTCTCAGAAGGAAAGAAAATACTGACTTCCTTTAGCTGTCAGTCTTAAAAACAGCTTATTTTAGCCAGGCACTGAAGGCTGATATCTAAGAATCATGGTTTGAAGCCAGCTGGGGCAGGAAAGTCCCTGAGACTCTTATCTCCAATTAACTACCCCAAAGCAGAAAGAAGTAGAGCAGTGACTCAAGTGATAGAGGGATAACCTTGAGCCCAAAAGCTCAGGGACAATACCCCAAGTTCAAGCCCCAGGACTGACACAAACAAACGCACAGAAATCCACGAGGGGGTCTTTAAACAAGGTTTGGCTCTTTTTTCACTCTATTTTGTGTCCAGACTGAGGCTTCAACTCAGGGCCTGTCCCTCTCACTTGGCTTTTTCACTCAAGGCTGGCCCTCCACCACCTGAGCCGCACCACTTTATAATCAAGGTCCAGAAGATCAGCTTCAAGGGAGGAGGAGTAAAACAAGTGGTGTACAGTTTTCTATGACCCACTTCTGTGGTTATTTCAAATACCAAGTTTACATCTTTGGGGGTTAGCGTGTCCCAAACTCCATCACCTAGCACTAAAAGTTAAATAATCATGACAATACATTTTCTCCATAGAAATGCTTTCTTTCAGGCACACAGGAGATATACATACATACATACATACATACACACACACACGGTTAAGGAAATAGAAATGAGGAGTCAAGCATTGTTAAATCTGGTCTCATAGTCACACACACTCACACAACACAGACACACATACAGACATACTGCTGAGCCTTTCTTTGAACAGAGAAACAGACAGGCTATACTCTTGCTTCCCCAAGCAAACTAATCTTTTGACTGAGCCAAACACAGCTTTCTGGAAGCACTGTTACTATGTGCTGACCTTCTGTGTAATCGACTCTTTCCCCCAGATAATTTTGCACCCCTTTCCTCCCTTACAAGACAACTTAACCTTTGCTAGCACCAATCATAGTGACATGACTTCTAACATGGACGCTTTACAGTGCAATGCTATAAATAAAGCTTCCATTCAGTAAAATTTCAGAACACATTTTCAGGGCTGCTTGAATTTTTCTGTATTGTAAGTGCCAAGTATCCCCAAATAAATTTAATTTTCCTTGTTCCAAACAAGATTGATTGTATGCTCAGTCAATAAGAGCACTTGATTTGGCCAGAGAAAATAATTTGTCTATAATTATAAAGTTAATTAGCCTTCTACTGAGGTCAGAATGTATATTAGACTTGGAATTGGAACACTGAGATTTTCCAATGCTGGTTTCTCTGATGATCTCTAATACAACTTTAGGCAAACACTTCCATTGAACGGTGGTTTAATTTTATTGCAGATCTAAAGCAGTAACAACTCTAACTCACAATAACAGTTACTATGATGACAAAACCATTATTATATATACATATATCTATATGAAAAGATAATAACAATATATGTATGCCAAGCAACAGTGTTTTTCATTTTTGTACCTCTGAATCTACCAATTCATGATCTTTATAATATTGCTGAATAATATCTTTGGTTATACAGAGATAACCAGTCCGCTGAGTGTTGGCAGCTATGATAGATTAATCAATCAGCACCAGTACTATTTCATTAATCGTGTCCCTTATGAGCTGCCACGTTCTGCTTTGCAGTCTAATCAAGAAAATGAATGCAGACTTCATATTTTCACCACCAAGTGCTAGAAAATGCTAAATGGTATGTTCATTCATCATAAAATTACAATATGGCCCTGTCATTAGTGGGTTAAAGACAGCTTGTGTCATTGCTCCCAGATTTAATCAGACTTACTAATAAAACCATTCTTAAACTCAAGGGTAATGATACATATTCCCCCCCGCCAAATAATACTGAATTTTCATTAATGCCTCAGGGATCAAATGATTATAGCCATCACTATTCTCATTTAGTGTAATCAACACAAAAATTATTTAGGGTTTGTTGGCACTTTTTCAGTGCAGTGACTTTTCCACTGTGAAAATGAAAAATGTCCTTTTTTTCCCCCTTTCCTTTTGCTTGGAATTTCTTCTTCTTAGAGCCATGTCACCCTGGGAACACAAGAACAACTTGATTTCAACTTCAATGGCATTAAAGGCAATACAATTATTTGGATCTTAACAATGTGAATATGTATATAATCAAAGTAAGTATTACTTTGAGAATCAGGTCTGGGACGGGTGTTGGTGCCTCATGCCTGTGATCTTAGCTATTGAGGAAGCTGAGATCTGAGGATCATGGTTCAAAGCCAGCCCAGGAAGGAAATGCCAATTAATCACCAAAAAGCCAGAAATGGAACTGTGGCCCAGGTGGTAGAGTGCTAGCCTTGAGTAAAAGGCTCAGGGACAGTGCCTAGGCTCTGAGTAGAAGCATTAGGACTGGCACAAAAAACAAACAAAACAAGGTCTGAAAAGTTAAATCTTTTGGTTACAGGGCTATGAATCTGGCAATACACTAGTTGTTACTTGGCTTTTCTCTTTCAATTCTGATATTGTACACTCTGATTCAAGAGCAACAGTCAGGGGCTAGGAATATGGCCTAGTGGTAAAGTGCTCATCTTGTATACATGAAGCCCTGGGTTCGATTCCTCAGCAGCACATATATAGAAAAAAAATGCCGGAAGTGGTGCTGTGGTTCAAGTGGCAGAGTGCTAGCCTTGAGCAAAAAGAAGGCAGGGACAGTGCTCAGGCCCTGAGTTCAAGCCCCAGGACTGGCAACAACAACAACAAAACAAACAAACAAAAAGAGCAAACAAAAAAAGAGTCATTAATGAAGCAACAATTGCAACATATTTGACAATATAACACTGATGTTTAATTCACGGGCTCTGAAAATTCCCCACTGGAAAAAGTAATGCTGCTTTTGGCTGACATCCGTTGGTGATTGAATTAATGTTAGTTCTGCCCATTAAACAAAATCTTGGTATACTGATTGCCTTATGTGTCATGTTATTAAGTGACATCTCTAGCAGTCCTTGGAAGAACACAGTCCCTTTCATTTAATTCAGAAAAAACCTCATTTCAGAAATATCTACTTTAATATATTATAAACTAGAAATACTTTACTTAACATCATGATTTTGAGCAAGGTGCAATGTATAAATCTAATTTTCTTCCAATAGACACTTTGATAGATATTTAAGTTAGAAAGATACTTTTCTACAAGCTGGACTCTCCAATGGTGACTAGTTGCATATATTCCTTACTCCATTCTAAATGCACAGCCAGGATCAAGTTGTCACTTTTTGTTCATCAGTATTTATCTCTTTCACTTTTCCAAATTCTGTGACTTTCAAGGACAGTGAACTTTTTTCACTTTTACAACTTTTTACTTTTACAACTATCCATCATTATTTTACTCATTATGTCAATGCTGAATTATCTGCGTACAGAATTTTAACTACCATATTAAAAGAAACAGTGATATCACATATCTAAAGATCACCATCATATCATGGTCAACATTATTTATATTATTTATCTGCACTAGTATAGTATTTTACCAACTGTGTTCAATAGTTGATTGAGAATTAAAAAATGGTGTCTGGATCCATTGGATCACATCTACAAAACTGCTATTCAGGAGGCTGAGATCTGAAGGATCATGATTTGAAGCTAGCCAAGGGATGAAATTCTGTAAAGCTCAATTTCCAAAATAGCCATCAGAAATCCAGGCCAGAGGCATGGCTCAAATGAGTGCCAGCCTAGCAAGCAAGCTGAGTGAGAGTGTGAGGCCCCAAGTTCAAATCCCAGCAATATCAAATAAAAAAATAAAAAATAGCAAACTACACTGGTTGTTCATGAATGAACAATAATCACATTTTCAATAGTAATTATAATAAATAACTATATAGTATAATATGGCATATACTATATTATGTATATATAATATAATAAAAAATCATCACAACTTTGTAAGATCAAACAGTGATTTCTCCTTGAATGAAACTGCTCACAATTTATCCTCCTAAAATGTCAGGTACTTCATCATGTTTAGGAAAATATGGCATCTTGATAGCTGAGAAAATAGTAAAAACTGAAAGGCCTCTGAGTTACTCTCATTCTTCTGTTATATAAGAATCGAATGACCTTTGTATAAAACAGGTAATAAGAATCTTATTCAAGATGTATCTTCTTTATACCTGGGGAAAGTTGTTGCAGACACAGAGACACCAAGAAGAAATGCAAACAGTCCTGCCAAGCTTCTAGTTTACTAGCATTCCATCATATCATTCTTTCTAATCATGCGTTCTCTATATTGTCTACCCTTTATCAAGCATAACCATTAAAGTGCACGGCTTTCCCTGTTGCTTTGAGGATTCACTTCTGAAGATTTCACTGTCACAGAAAGCTAATATAAAAATGTGTATACACTTTTAAAAAAGCTCTGTAATTTGATACAGCTATCTTAGCTGTGAACTAATCGGGAAGAGAGTACTTCAAAATATATGAGCAGGTAAAGCACAGAGAAGATAGGATGATTTTGATGATGATAACGATGATGGTGGTGGTACCTCCTATTGAATGTCCACTAGGTTTCAATCTCTGTATCAAACCTTGGGAATACATTATTTCATAATCCTAATGGTAGTCTTCATTGTGAAGGTACTCTATTATCCCCAATTTATAGATGAAAGATTATGAAATTATGGGGTTGAAGACTACCAAGATCTCTGGGCTACATATTGGTAGAGCTATGATTATATATAATGTAGACTACTAATTCAAGAATTCACATACTAGGCCATTCCAAATATGGTTTTCTTCTTATGTTGTAATGACTGAAATTAGAGCAGGATATAAAAGTAGGATTCATGCAAAAACTCTTTCCCTAATCATTGCCAACACCACCTACTCTTTAAATGCATTTTGATTCTTCCAATCATCAAAAAAGAGTTTTATCTTAAAAGGAACTAGATATATTTACTAAAAAAAATGGTCTCCATGTTATCTGCGTTCAAAGATAGTAAATAGTAAATTCATAGACTCTATAATTGCTTACATTTTTTCTGTTTTTTCATCTGTTAAGGTTGAATTCATTTTACCAATTAATTTTACACAGTTTCTCCTTTTCATGTGGAGAGTTTTATATAGAATAGTCTTTTTTTTTTCCAGTCCTGGGGCTTAAATTCAGGGCCTAGGCAGTATTCCTGAGCCGCTTTGTGCTCAAGGCTGGTATTCTGCCACTTGAGCCACAGCACCACTTCCTATACAAAATATTCTTATTGATAGCTTTTATAAAGCCAATAAGGAGGAGAAAGAACAGGAGGAAGAGGAAGAGAAGAGATGCAAGTGAAGAGCAGGAAGATGAACAACACTAGGGCTCAATTTTTCAATTTACTTGCATGCATTAGCAAATGAGTTAAAGGTTATTTTTAGATCCATGTATTTATAGACCAAAAAATTGTTTCTAGTTTTTTCATCATTTTGGAGACAAAAATTTATGTTCTCAATATTTCAGGAAATAGGAGTGGGCAGCACTTGTAGAAAAAGACTCATGGTATAAAATGTTATTGAAATCTGGTTAAACATCAAATATATATTAGGTTAGAGTCTGGGACAGAGAAGGAGGAATGAAGACAACTGTTCATTACATGTAGCTGGCAAAATCATACAAAGACAATTAGGTAGAAATGTAGGCAGAGGTAGAAAACACAGATAGACAGGATACTCACAGAAAAATATTATCACTAATGCATCTTCTTCTGTAAATAATCTCTAAGCTTTCTCAAATATGCCAAAAGAGGCCACATTAAGCACTTCAGATCGATCTTCAGGGATGAAAAAAACAATCACGCAGTTCCTAAATGTACACTTCTAACCTACTAGCCAGGAATTTGTTTCCCTTTTGAAACTTTTTTGGGGGGAGGGGAGGGGGGACTGTCAAGTACATGATACTTCATTTAAGGGTGAATGCAAATGAATTCAGGAAATCAGTCGAGTTCCCTATGAGAATGAAAATGTATTCCAGCTTGACTTGTAGACCCATGGGACCATTTGTGATCTGAATAGGTCTGGAGATTCCAGTCAAAGCCTTCATCTTACTTCCTGGGTAGGTGTGAGCCTAGATATAGAGTCCTTTACACATGCCACAAATATATTATCACCTAGAGGGGTTAACAAAAAACAATTTCCATTCATTTAAATAAACTTCACCACCTAACAGAAATCATCACATAGGCATTAATTGAGTACTGCAAGTAAATGTCAAATGGCTTTCTAGACCTTTTGAATTACTTTCACCTCCTCCACATCATCTGTGGCTGCCTATACTTATCAGCATCACTTTCATGTGAAGTATTCCTTTTCATTTCTCATAGGTTCATAACATGAGGGGGGGGGATATATTCTGGTAAGTATACCCAAATTCTATGCCAATATAAGATCTACCATGTTTTCATAGCAGTAAGACTCACTTATTGTTTCTCGTTCTTTGGTGGTACTGGGGTTTGAACTCATGACCTCAAACTTGCTAACCAGGCATTCTACCACTTAAGCCATTCCCCAATACTCTTATTTACCTTTGCATATCCATAACCTGACACTCCACTTGCTTTAGAGTAGGACATTAGCAAATGTTTGTTCCATATATGGTCAGTCAGCTATAATGACACGGTATGTAAACACAAACTAGAGGTTCAATAAAAACAACCATGGGACAAAAATTAAATGGCCTGCATGGTGACATAATACACCATCCCTCCAAGTTCTCTATCCTTCAAGCTGACCTCTTTAAACCTCTGTCTCTGTGTATAATGATTACAATACCATATCTCTATGTATGAAGAAAGTGACACCAATATAGTAGTTAATTAAATAGTAAGTGTACAGGGTTTTTATTTTCCTACCAGAAAGTTCTGGGGTTTAGGATCTTTGTGTTTGTATCTGTTCTTCAGTAACTCTTGTCTCCCTGGGACTCCAGGTCTTCAGAGGTAAGAGATGGCGAGACATCATGAATGGTAGGGAGAGAGCAAGCATGAGGAAAACAAGGATCCAAAGGAACCTGTGGCCTCTCTGCACACTCTACAGTCTTTAAAGACCCAAGTATGAATGAAAGGAAGACATTCTGCATTCTTTCTCAAGAAAATCCCGCCACAAAGTGGTATTTATTGGATTATTCTGGTGCTTTGAGAAATGACTGTGTATGACATTATCAGTCCCTAGATGAGCTCTTGCTTTTGTTGGAAGAAAATCTAATCATTACATTGATACACAGTTGAAAGTGCCAACCTCTACTATTTGCGTGTGATTTGAGAATTCTTCCAGGGTTCAGGGTGGTGCTATGGGAGCAATATCAGGAAGTGAGGGAAGCTTTAAGGGTAGAACCCCACGGGAGGTCTTTAGGTCATTGGGGTATGATCTCAGAAAATGGTTCTCATGCAACTTCTGAGTGGGACCAGCTCATGCTCTTCTCTCTGTTTCTTGTTTGGTGAGAGGTAATGATGCCCTTCCACATTTGCTTCCATCACTACTATCCATGCCACCACAAAACTAATGGTCATCTCTCTGCAAGTAACCTGGGCTGTGCCATTTGGACCTTGAACATCTAACACTGTGAACAAAAGAAGCTTCTTCCTACTCAAGTACCTAGTGTCAGTGAGTAGCACGGAGCCTACTAACACAACAGAGAAATGCTCTGGAATGTGTGTGTGTGTGTGTGTGTGTGTGTGTGTGTGTGTGTGTGTGTGTGTGGTTAGAGTGCAGGGGTGGCCTGATGAAATGTATTCTATTCTCTCCTTTTGATTATAAACATTATACTGGCTAGGGGAGCTAGAGCACATGGTATTTACTTCAAGTGCATGTAGACAAAATCTGAGTGTCCAATCCTCATCAGAATGGAAATCTAGAGTAGGAAAATTCAGGTGGCCTAATGTGTTAGTTATTATCTGTACAGTTCCTTGTCCTCTATTCCAGTCATACACATAAGCAAGATTTGATCCTCTGTGTCATCTATGCATAGGAAAAATGTAAGGAAATATATGGGTTAATAAGAGTGCTGAAGGCCCAAAACACTAAATTCTTAGCACTCCAAATGCATAAGAACTTAGTTAATAGAGGGAAAATGAGTTACTTTACTAGACTTTGACTTTCCAATGGGAAGAAATACTTCAAATGTGCTAAAGAGTCATGAAGAGGAGGGGAAAAAATGATCCAATTGAAAGCTAATGAGAATGGTCATCCAGAGTTCTGACACAGCGAAGAACTCAAGTGTCTGTAAAACCAGAGCTCAAATCCTCAGATCAAGTGTCAGGACAGGGAGAGCTGAGGAATTCGTAAGAGCACAAAGAAGTTGAGTATATATTTCGTCAATCAGTTTTACCCAAGTCCTGTTGGTTTATCTCATAAAAGTGAACAGAAAGATACTCCCTGGATGATGATCACCTGCCTCTCTCTTCAGAAGGGGATGGACTAAAATAGATCTAGTGAAGGTAGAAGTTGCGTCTAATCTACAAGCTCTCCCTAATATCTACTCCCTGACCTACAAAGCTCTCCCTTTAACACTCCCTACCACAGCGACCATTCCAGTGTCACAGCCTCAGGTTCAGATGGAAGTCTGAAGATTCTATTTAAGTTCCCAAGACAGATGTCAGAACTACTTACAAAAAAGGTATCTGGGTTAATGATATTTGTTCTCCATTGTCTCCCCACAGACAATCAGCACCACCTGTTTGACTCAGACTTTTGGCAAACAGAAGTCCCTGTTGGCCTCATGCAGAGGGCAAGACCAACGTATGGTTGTGTATTCTCTACCATCAAAGGAACTCCCTTCACAGTTTATTTCTGGTTTCCTTTCAGAAAACTTCCTTCATTTGCCTTCCTTCTTTTGATAGCATTCTACCTCTCATGGGTTAAAGCATTAAGCTAAACAAGAAAGTAAGTCAGCAGAGAAAGAGAGGAAGGAAGGAAGAAAGAGGAAGGAAGGAAGGAAGGAAGGAAGGAAGGAAGGAAGGAAGGAAGGAAGGAGGGGGAGGGAAGGAGGGAGGAGGAAAAACAGAAGTTTAGATATTCTAAAGTCTTAAGAGAGAAAAGGCTTGGGAAAAACATAACCTATTTTGTGGAGGGGGGAAATAAAACCGTTTTATGTCATTGCAAACCTTGATTACAAAGTTTTGTATTAAGCTTGGAGCCAATAGCTCATACCTATAATCCTAGTTACTCAAGAGGCTAAGATATGAGGATCTTGGTTCAAAGCCAGCCTTGGCAGGAACTGTGAGACCCTTATATCCACGAAACTACTACTTGAGCTGTCGGTCAAGTGGTAGCGCACTTGCCTTGAGCAAAAGAATTTCAGGCACAGAGCCCAGGCCCCGATTTCAAGCCCCACGTCTGACACAAAAAACCAGGGGGCTGAGATCTAAGGATCAAGGTTCAAAGCCCATAAGACACTTATCTCCAATTAACCACCAAAATAGCAAAATTGAAGTTGTGGCTCAAGTGGTCAAACAACAGCCTTGAATCAAAAGCTAAGGGACCATGCCCAGGCCTAGAGTTCAAGAAACAAAACAAGCATACACACACAAATACACACACACAAATGATTCTATAAACATACTTCAGTCTTCTTCCTATACTGAACTAGAATAAGTTTCTGGAAAAAGATCTGGAAAAGCTTTTAAAATTGTTGGAGGGAATGTAGTAAGAATGGGCAGACAAACAATAGGGTTTCTGAACTATTTGTAATTTCAGGATCCCACGTCCTCAAAAAATGTACATTATAAGTTCACACAAGAGATTCAGGAAGGATTTAGATTAACTCATATAGGACTATGTTATGAGAGTTAAGAGTTTAGGTATGTCCTCTGTATTCCTGAAGTTAATGTCATAAATAACATCTATGCTTTTTCAGGCTCTCAAGTCTTGTTTTTGATTCTCAGAGAAAACCTACTGCACTAATGTGGTGCTGAAGTTCAATTTTCTATAGGGTAGAGCTCATCTGCCACCATCATAAACCTCACAAACCATATAAAGCATGTATATAGGTACAAAGTGGTTAGAATGGTTTATACCCTAGCCATAAAGCACAGGTGAAAGCTCTGAACCGAAGCACAGCAGAACTAAGAAGAGACTATAACTTTCAAATACTTTCGCCTTCCCATGGTTCCAATGGGCAAAGAGGACTCAGAGAGATGGTTACATGACTTGACCCTTTAGAAGAGGTATAAGACAAATCTTTGTATTCTAAGAGAGAATACAGTACTGAGTAAACCCACTTATATTGTGTTGCTGCCACAATACCCAGGAATAAAATAATGGGGCTGGGGCCTTGCATACATGAAGCCCTGGGTTCAATCCCTTAGCACCACATATATAGAAAAAGCCAGAAGTGGCATTGTGGCCCAAGTGGCAGAGTTGTAGCCTTGAGCAAAAAGAAGCCAGGGATAGTGCTCAGGTCCTGAGTTCAAGCCCGAGAACTGGCAAAAAAAAATGAACAAGTACCAGATACACTTCCTTCAAATTATGTTGGGGAGCAAACATTCTTTGCCTCTGTGAATCTTCAAATTTGGTAGACAATTGACTGTTCTTCCTATGCTGAAATGTCTCCATTTTTATGACCTCTATGGCTTATAGTAAATGCATTTTTTTTAATTTTTTTTTTTTTGGTCAGTCCTGGGGCTTGGACTCAGGGCCTGAGCACTGTCCCTGGCTTCTTTTTGCTCAAGGCTAGCACTCTGCCACTTGAGCCACAGCGCCACTTCTGGCCATTTTCTGTATATGTGGTGCTGGGGAATCGAACCCAGGGCCTCATGTATATGAGGCAGGCACTCTTGCCACTAGGCCATATCCCCAGCCCCTGTAAATGCATTTTTGATAGAGCACTGTATGGAGAGGTAATGCCCAAACGTTTGGTCAGACAAACACAGGGATGACTTGCAGAATTGGCATCAGGAATATAGTTTTTACTCTAAAATAAAACAGAATCATTTCTAGATCTTTTCCTATAAATTAGTGCACCCATGTGTGCACTAATGTGTGCACTACCTTTTCCAGAAAGGATTAACCAATCCTTCAAGGATAACTTCTAGCAGGTAAGGTTTGGGTTATATCTGTTGGCTTCAGCTAAAGGAATAATGGAATAAGCATATGTCTTGACAGAGCTGTGAATCTGGACACAAAATGAGCACTTAATCCTGAAAATCTATAAACCACGTGAAGTCTAAAGTCATGTATGGTATGCAGTTTCCATATTTCTCCCTTTACCTAGCCCAAGTTTAGTAGATGCTTGGTTTGGGAGAAAAGGAAGGACTTTTAAGCTAAGAATTTTTTGTTCTTTGTGGGGGAGGGGGAGGTCCTAGTAAGTGGTGGTTTGAACTCTGGGCATCGACATTGTTCTTGAGGTTTTTCACTCAAGGCTCGCATTCTACCACATGAGCCACACCTACCACTCTTCCACTCCTGTCATTTGCTGATTAGTTGGAGGTAAGAGAGGGAAACACCAAAATGGAGAAACAAAGGATAGGCAAACCAATACCAACACAACAGCAATACTTAAAAGACAATATGCTGTAAACCAACTGTACAACTTGGGGGACGGGTTGGGGAGAAGGATAGGTTAGGGAAAAATGAGGGAGGAGATAACAAGTTTGACAAGAAATATACTCATTACCTTATGTATGTAACGGTAACCCTCTGTACATCACATTGACAATATTTTTTAAAGGGTCTAATAGAATTTTCTGCCTAGCATAGAATCATGATTCACATATCTCAGCCTCCTGAGTAGCTGGGATTAGAGATCTGAGCCCCCTGATGTCTGGCTTAAGCTAGGGAGCTTTTAAGTCCATTTATTGCTCTTCTACTTACTGAGTAACTTAAACAGAAAACCTGTGTGAAACTCAATCACTTTGTGAAAAAGGTCAAGATAATCTATCTTAGAGGAGTTCTCAGAGGATTATATGTACTCATATACATATGCTATCAAATAAGTAAGCAAATGACTATGACACGTGTTTAATAAAGGTTGATTTACTATATCTATCGCTGGCATTGCAAACATATATGTTTAAACTAAGCCAAATGCAGCCCATTTGGTAGAGAAAACCAATAGATATACTTTGCTGACAAACTGGTGTGTTGCATAGAGTTGCACACCATGAGAACAAAGGGGAGTTGGAAGGGCAAACGGACATCTTCTGTAGAAAGCGCCTGGAGTAGAATGTGGCCACTAGCATGCCAAGATAAATGCCCCCCCCAAAAAAAGATAATCCTCCCAGAAAAAGCAAAGCATGTTTGACAAGGCTAAGGCATGTGTTACAGAAATTGAAAGCAGAAGGACAGCCACTAAAAATTGTAAAAACAAAGTTGGCTGGTGACAGCTTGACCTCCGTTAAGTGCATTATTCCAACAGGTATAATTAAAAGCTTCCCATATGGATTGTAGACGAGATAGGGACCCATGTGCTGGTGAATTCAGAGGTAGAATCTACTGCCCAGCAGATATCTCTCACCATAGCCTGGATATTGAAATTATACTCTTGGACACCAGTATCTCTGTCGAAATGTCTTTAGAATAATTTTCCTTGTTAGGCAAGAGTTTACCATTTCTTTTTTTTCCCCCCAGACTTTTTAAATTAGCAAAAATTGGGATTTCGAATACTAGGGAGACAAGAGGAGAAAGCAAGATAGATGTCAGGATACTGACTAGGCTACTGAAATAGCCGCCAACCTGAGAAGTTGTAGGTTAGAATGATAAATTGCTTTTATGGTTGGGAAGGAATTTTTCTTTGAGAGACATAATATTGCAAGAATTTTAGGTAGTGTATCAGTCCTCAAACTTCATAATCTATACTACATATACTTTATGTATAAAATGAACATGTTATAATCAATAGCATGTATTAAGAAATTACTATATGGTCAGCTGCAAGTGGCTCATGCCTGTAATCTTAGCTACTGGGGAAGCTGAGATCTGAGGATCACAGTTGGAAACCAGACTGCATAGGAAACGTCCATGAGACTTTTAACTCCAATGAACCAGAAAAAAAAAAGCCAGAAGGGGAGCTGTGGCTCAAATGCTAGAGGGCTAGCCTTGAGCAAACAAGCTAAGAGAAAGTGCCAAGGCCCTGAGTTCAAGCCTCAGTACCTGTACTCGATAGAGGGAGAAAAGGAAATTACTACGCAATTGGTCCTGTGTAAAATGTCTTACCTACTCAGCCTACCTGGTCATCATGAGAATCCTGAAGTCAACCAGTGATCTTTCCTAGTGTATATCTAAGAAAGCTCGCCTCTGGAGGGATTTGCTCTCTCATTACACAGCAGATGCTGGAAAGCAGGTGTAGACATATATGAACAGGGAGACTCCTGCCTCTCCCCCAGCACAGGCTTACAATGAAAAGGCAGGTTCTTGAGGAAACAGAATTTCTCTTGCAACGTGACAAGAACAACAATGAAATGTTTTGCTTTGTTTTGTTTTTTGGACACCTACTTTGCAATCCAAATTTCAACCCTTAACACCAAACTGCCCATCATGTCCACTTACATCCATGCCATTTTAATAATCAGCTAATGTAAAATTCTTGTTCATTAGCAAGCCACCACGTGGTAAATAATTATACACCTACAGGAACAAGGATAGCACGCTACCTTGATCTGCAGGAGACTGATGTCCCCAGCCAACGTCAGGGTATTGGCATGTTAACGATGATGGATGTGGAAGCAAAGAACTATAAATCTGAGCGGAGTGACTCTTGAGCAGCCACTAGAAGGACGTAAGATGATCAAGCGTGCTGCTTTTGCCAGATACCATTCCACACATTCACTAAATAGTCCATCATCTGCTGTAGGCAATGAAGTTGTTTAAGCTCCCATGATGCTTTGTTCCTTTCAGTGGCACCCAGCTGGAAAAGTAATTTAATTTGAAGGTACTAAACATGAATCTATTCTTCTGTATCTCCCGACGACGAAAGCAAGCCATTATGCTATATTGCTGTCTCTATTTTTAAATACAGCCTCAAAACTTCTCTTTTCTCTTTCTATCTCTCTCTCTCTCTCTGATAATCAATTTTTTTGCCAGGTGACAGCCTCCAAGATGATTTTGCTACAGATAGCTATACGCTGAAACGCTGGTGATTTAAAATAACGTTCTGCCTCAAACCTTCAACCCTTGAATGTTTCTAAAAATCATTCTGAGCTCTGTTAAAGCAAAGAGGTAAGATTTCATTGTTTCCTGAAGTATAGGTGACACACCCACCCCTCACCCACCCCTGAACTAAAGTGGTTGACTTATCGAATTGGTAGACATGGGGGAATGGCTGGGTTTTCTTTTCCTTTTAGGTCTGAGTTGGAACTCGAACTCAGTATCTGATGCTTTTGTTCATTGGCTTGTGCTCTACCAATTGGGCCACGCCTCCAAGCCCAAGGCTGGGCTTTCTTGTTGCCACCCTGCTATCAGCAAGCACAGTTTTTTTTTTTTTTTGCTTTGTTCTTCCCTGCTTAAACTTTCACAGGTTCGAGCTCCACAGAGGGACCCAGGCTTGGTGACTGAGAAGCAGTGATACACAGCCTGCTGATCCATGAGACTCGGGCTGCGGCCTCTCATGTGGGGCCTCTAATGTGGCCTCCCGAGGGGGGCACTTGGCGGGGAACCCAAAAGCAACATTGCCTTTCAAGAGCCAAATACATGGATCTCTGTCTAACTCCGACTCCAAACCCAGCAAGACCACCTTCCTTCCCCAAGTGTGACCCAGGTCATAGTATTTACATCCCAGAAATCTGTACTTGCTACAAGTCTCAAAAGGAAAATACTGAGACCTTTGCTGGCACACTCCTGAGTGCAGGTCCTATTCTGGTCTCCATCCATCAATGCCTGATGTTCATCTGAGTGGATCTTGAACTCAGAAGAAGGTAAAAAGCCACTGCGTTATCTCAATGTGAACAAAACCCAAGTATTCCCTTCCTCATTTCTTTCAATGGCCAGTCCTGTAAGTTTCAGCTCAAAAAGAAAATAATTACAAAACTTTAAAGAGTGATAATGTTGATAATTGTGTGGAAAAGCTACAACCATTTGTAAAAAAATTTTTTGGTCAGTTGTGGGGTCTGAACTCAGGGCCTGGGCGCTGTCCCTGAGCCTCTGTGTTCAAAGTTACCATTCTACCACTTGGGCCATGGCATCACTTCTGGTTATTGAATGGTTAATTGGAGATAAGAGTCTCACAGACTTTCTTGCCTGGGCTGGCTTTGAACTTTGATCCTAAGATCTCAGCCTCCTGAGTAGCTAGGATTACAGACGTGAGCCACTGGTGCCTTGCTCATTTGTACAACTTTTTAACAGATAATTTAAAAAGTAAATTCTGGAAGTTGGTAGCAAAACTCTTTTCCATGGAATGATCAAAACTAAAGGATGTTAGGGTTTTGTCATTTTTTTCCCTCATTCTCCTAAGGTTAATGTGTCTTTCTATTTTTAAGGCATAACTTCCTTTTTTAAAATGGTAGTACTGATCTTTGCACTCTGAGCCTCCTTCTTAGGCAAATACTCTGTTATTTGAGCCACAACTTCAGCCTCTTTACTTTCATTGTTTCGTTTTTTAAATAAAATCTTGAATTTGTGACCAAACCAACTTAGAGCAGCTTTCTATGAAGCAAGGAAGGAAGGTTGTTGCCACCACTCTTAGCTTCCTTATGGATTGAAATGGAATTGCAAGAGGTGTTTGTTTGGTTTTGCTTTGCTTTCCTCCCCAGGCTGGCCTTGAACCATGATCAATCACCCCAATCTTCACTACCTGAGTAGCTCACTCTAGTTACAAAGATGACCCGCCATTACCCACCATACTTCTGTTTTATAATTTGCTCCATAACAAAACCCCTGAAGCTACAGAGAATCAGATTCTATCAGGCAGTTGTAGAATTGTAGCCACATGATTAAAATCATCAGATGTTGGTCCTACCTACAATTCTCCCCCGTTCAGTTGCCTACGGGCCCACTACCAGGAAGATTCACCACTTCATAAAAATGACAGCATTTGAAATACAATAGTGCCAGAGAAACAGCCGCTGGTTTTAATAACAATGTCCTACAACAACTCCAAAAGTGGAGCTCCCTTAAAATAAAGTTGGTATCTTTTTCTAAAGTTTACCTTTGTTGTTGTTGTTTTGTTTTGTTTTAGAGTTTGAACCCCAAGCCACGCACCTGCTAGGCTGGCACTCTACTGCAGGAGGCAGGCTTCTAGCAGTTTTTTGCTTTTTGTTTTTTGTGTTTTTGTGTTTTTTGTTTTTTTCATGCTAAATGGAGACGAAGCCTTCTGAGTTTTTCCACCTAGACTGGCATTAAACCTCAGGGGTTTTTTTAGATCTCAGTCTCCTGAGTAGGAATACAGGTATCAACCATTAGAACCTGGCTAATCTTAGCTTTTGAAATTAAACCCTTTCTTTTTAACGTAGACACCAGACCTTAAGCTGTATTTGAAAGTACTCTATTGGTAGCTTTACTCCTTAGGTTCACTTGAAAACCTTGAGATTCCATCACACACAATGTCTTGGGGAAAAGGGAGAGAATACTACATCAGTAAGGACTCTAAGCACAATCCTAGCTAACTTTCTCACCATCACACTACATAACCTTGGACAGGTTCTGTGGCATTGCTTAGCTTGTTTTCTCATCAACAAAACCTGGCTGTGAAGTTTCTCTCTGCCCTCTCTGTCCCTCTCCTCTCTCTCTCTTTCTTCCCCTCCTTTTCCTCTCTCCCTCTTTCTTCTCTCCATCTTAATCCTCTTTCCTCTCTCTTCTTCTCTCTCCTCTTTCCTCTCTCCCCTTTTCTCTCTCCTTTTTCCTCTCTCATTTCCTCTTTTCTCTCTCTTCCCTTTCCTCTCTTCTCTTTCCTCTGTCCTTTCTCTTTCTCTCTCCTTTTTCCTCCATATCTGTTTCTCTCTCCTCTCCTCTCTCTCTTTCTCATTCTCCCCTCTTTCTCTCTCTCCCTCACCTCTCTCTTTCTCTCTCTCTTCTTTCTCTCCCTCTCTTCAGTCTTAGTGGTTGCTTACCCCTATCTCAGCTACAGGCCTATCAAAGTAACCTGCCAGGCTCTGTTTCTGTTTGAGTTAAAGGGGGGTGATCCCATTTTTGCCTTTTACACTCTGCTAAACCCCATTTCCACCTCCCATGTCCACCTGTGGCGCATGGAAGGGCACAGGGCTTGGACACAGGGCATTCCTCTGCCTGCCGTCAATTTTTGCTGTCAACACCCCTTCCCCATCAGATGGGAGTGGACTCTGCTTCAAGGCTCCTGTTCCCCGAAGTCTCCATCCCCTTTCACACTCAGGCTGGGATCTTTGTTCTCCTTGGTAAAGTAACATGGTAGAAGGGACACATTGGCCCTGCATAACAGCTATCTCCTCTCGGTTGCTCCCTCCCCAATTGCATGTCTTCTCTCCAGGAGCAGAAAAGCAGTAGCTTGAGATGGTTGTTGCAAAGACCGTGTTAGTTACCGTGACAGCATTTTTCTGCTGAGAACAGAACATTCTGAACCAAATGGAGACCAGGATTTTAGCATCCAATGTACATTTTTTTTTTGTTATTACTGCCCCCGTACCTCAGCAGTTTGAGGTCATCATGGACTTTTAAGGATCACTCCTCAGGTAACACCTTGTCAAAGCAAACCCTCTGATTTCCTTCCAGTAAATCTCTGCCAACAGGTCATTCAGACTGTATACCTCAAAGCAGCTGGAAACCTCTCTGGTACTTCTACTTCTTGGCTATAGGTAATACTTGCCAGTCCCTGAGTCCAAAGCTGTATCTTTATCTTATTCTTATCTCACCTTAACAGAGGGAAGCTAAATCACTTCAAGTACCAGACCTAGTAGTTGAATCTAAAAGAAGTCAAGTAACTACGAGACAATTAACTACAAGGCCCAGGAGGGTCCATTTATATTAGACTGTGTTGGGCACTGGCTTGCAGCTTTGAAGAGGCGGACTTTGCCAGCCCACCTCTTCTCCAGCCCTGGGGCCGCGCGGCTGCTAGCCCTGCCTGCCTTTACAATCCCTTTCTTATCAGTGTGGCCCCTTTCCTCTGTACGTCATCATCATTACCAATCAGTACCACTGCCTCTTTACTCTTGCTCGGGGCTGGCTTCACAAAAAAAAAAAAAAACCCTGTTCTGCTTCCACGGGCCTTCCTTTGACAAGACTGTTCATCCCCATTCTCCACCCATCTTATTTTTTTGTCTGTCATGGGGCTTGAACTTTGGGCCTGCGTGCTGTCCCTGAGCTCTTCAGTGCAAGGCTAGCACTCTACCACTTAAGCCACAGTACCACTTCTGGTTTTCTGGTGGTTAATTGGAGATAAGAGTCACACAGACCTTTCCTGCTTGAGCTGGCTTTGAACTGCAATACTCAGATCTCAGCCTCCTGAATAGCTAGGATTGCAGGTGTGAGCCACTGGCTTTCCACCCATTTTTCAAGGCCTGTCTTGATAATCCACTACCTCCCAGCTACTCAGTTCAACAAGAACAGGTCACTCTTTTCTAGCCTCCTATGGATCACAGAACCAAATAGTTTACTTACTTTTGTTTAACTAAATATTCTTGAGATCCTACAAAGTAATAGCTAGCTTGAGTTTTTGGGAAGAGTCTCACTGGCCCACGACAGAAATTTAACAAATTGTCTTGAATGAGGTCAGAAGACTCACCCCCACATTGACTGTGAAAACCTAGGGCTAACAGACACATCAGAATCTCATTTTTCAGGCTGAATAAATAGATCATTTGAAAACTCACCCCACTCATTGCTATTTCTTTCTGGCCTCTACTGTAGGAGCAATGGCTCAGTAAGTGTACTTCTGCAGGCTGACCACCAGGGGGAGAACTTTCCTTTCTTTTCAAGATGTACCCACTTTCTGCACTGGAGTCTTAACAGAAATCTGGAAAATCCATTTTGCAAAAGCAACGTCATCTTCGGTGATGGTCTTTGATCCACTCTACCCACATTGTGCCTGGAGCACTCAATCTTACCCTGGACTGGTCTACTCAAGGAAAATTCCTGAGTATGCTTCTCACCTTAAATCTGTTTACTGAACTGGATTCCAGGACCAGGCAGGGCTTGGAGCATGCAGGCCAGAAAGATAGAAGTGGCAGTAGGTATGAAAGCCTCACCTCCCTCCCACCTACATTCTACACACAACCTTCCTATCGCAGTGGGGTCTTTCTACCTCAGCTTGTAGGAGATCTGTTCTTAGCCAGAGAAGCTGCGAGTGGAATTCTATTAATATCCCTTATTTGCTGTAACGCCACAAATATCTTGAGTACCAGATTTCCCTTCCAAGTGAAAAGGCAGCTTACTTCAGCTCTTTCTGAAATCCTCTATGATAGTTTTACGAGTGGTAAGTGGCCTTTCTTTGGGGGAAAAAAGTGAGTATAAGTTGCACCTATTTATAGAAATCTCACAGAGCTGACACCCTGCTCTCCAAAACTGCAACTTTGCTCCAACCATACTCCACTGACATTTATGGAAGACGGTTAGTGGGGAACAAAGCCAGGAAAGGAATCAGGATTGTAAAGCACTAGCTTTTATCCAAGATTTCCCACCCTACCCCCAACCCTAGAAAGTGAACCTTATTTTCAGGATGAATGAGCAGTGTCTGCATGCACAACAGCATTTTTTCTCTTTTCCTAGGAAGTGGTGGCTGCCCCTTCCCTAGCAAGCTCCTATCTGGTCTTCCATTCTCTCTCTGTTCAACACCTTCTCTTTCCCCAGAGCCACAGAAGCTGTGCCCTGACAGCCACAACAAGCTGAAGGTTCTTTAAGAAATGACCAAGTATATTTTGAGCAGTGCCCTGGCCTGCTCCCTTAAGTGCTAGGGAAAGGCCATCAAGTCTTGTACGAGATATAATCCGCCTCAAATCTGACATGTTGAAAGCTAATGACTTTATTATGCTTCACGGTTTATAATTCAGTCATAAGCTATGGCAGGTTTGCCACATTTTCCTTTTCTTTGCAGACAGTTAAGAATTAGAAGTAAAGGCTGCCAGCTTTGCCCAGATGGCCATTCCCCGGAAATGTGTTGTTTAGGAAAGATTGACTCAAGGGGGAGAAAGGCACCCATGAACCTCTTCATACATACCTTTAGGCCAAGAGAGACGTGCAGAGAAAAGGTGGTATGCTGAAAGAAATAGATTATCTTACCTGTTTTCCATCTTCCTTGGACAGAGATGAGGTGGCAACATATGTTCTGTGGGTTCAACTTACAACATTAGAAAGGGACACCAGTACATGAACACGCCAAGTCACATCCCCATGCAGTAGTTTCCAACATGCGTGGGGCCAGAGAGGGAGCACAAACAAGCACACACGAATTCACTAGGGCAAAGTGGACCGAATGGGGGCACAGCCAAGGATGGAAACCAATAAAGGGGTAAAAAAGAAAGAATGAACCTCATGTATTTTATCTTCTTCTACTGACGATTTGTGGATTAATGCTCTTCCTTGCACCATCTTTGAGCGATTTTAACTAGGACCTGACATCACTGCACCATTGTGAGGAAAACTCCTCACTTGAATTGAACAATGTACCAGAAAGGTTAAAAGGGAGGTAAGAAAAAGGATTTATGGAAGGATTTCATCTTATAGCCACCTGTGTATGAGCAAAACCCAATCATTAAAGCATCTGTAAGCAGAAAACATGGCAACATTATTTTGTTCTTTTGACATACATTATAGAATTTAAATCCCAGAGCGGCAGTAGAGATTGTAAAGAACTGATTATAATTATCATAATTAACCGTATGCACTTCTCCACTACACTGTATAGCTTCGCAACTGGCAGGCCTGATCAAGGTATAAAAGAAACAGAGCTTTTCGAGTCCCAGGAGATGGAGGAAACGACCCTTATCCAATTTCTCTTCTTCTAAATTACTGTGAGTAGAGGCACGATAATTCCCCAGCCATTTCAAATATGGAAAACATTCATAGAGAGGACACAGTTGGCATCTAAATTCATATTAGCTTTGTTTGCTTGCCATTTTGTATGTGATCTGGAAGAAAAGGATGCTGTAAAAGAATGGAAATGATGGGCAGAGAGGATGTTTGCGAACATCGAAGCAGATGTTCTTGAAATTGTTCCTTAGAAGATGTGGAATGGCTGAATGAAAGGAAACAGGCATGGCTTAAAGCCCACACTTACCTGGAAATTCTGAAGACCTCTAAAACGTTGGGTTGGATAGAAACACCAAGATTTCTGTTACACACACACACACACACACACACACACACACACACACCATAGGCTCTTATTCCTCCTGGAATATTTTTGCTTCACATGTGTATTACTGACCATATGAGCAACACACATATCCCAGAAGACATATGGAAATGTGAAAATCATTTAGAAATCCTTTCGATTGAAGAAGAATAGGACAGGCAGAGTAGCTGAAGAGCCTAGCTATAAGTCTCAGGTCTTAAATACAGAGATAATATCAAGTGAGAAAGTACATGTCCTATGAGAGCTAATGATACCTCAAGAGAAACAGCACATGACTCTGCCTCCTTCCTATTCTAGTGATCACCCACACACCACCTTGACTACAGCTTAGTGAATGGAAAGTAATGGATTTTAGTCAATGTCACTTCCCATAAGCAGGAAGGAGGCACGAAGGTAAGGGGTATCGGTAATCAAGTTGGAAGAAGGTGCTAAAGAAGGTGCTAAAAAGTCACAACTGTCAGAAACAAAACCACAAAAAAATAAGACTTTGCAGAGGGATACATTAAAAGGTTACATTTTGAAAAATGCCTTGACTTTACTTATGCTATTTATATTTCTGAAGCTTGGCAATATCTCCTTTGGCTGCCCCTAATTCACAAGGAGCGTTCTTTTATCTCACACAAAAGCTCGGTGAAACAACACTATATAGTAACACAAAACTTTTGCACCATGTACACAATAATATTTTTGGTGCAGATTTGACTCCAGATATAGAAGGCCAAGTTCTATTAAGAAAAAGGCTAAGTTATGATTCCCTAGTTCAATAATTCACACCAGAAGTCTGTAAGAACTGAAGGATAATTTCCCTACTACATTTCTTATTTTTACTTATGCAAAGATGATTCTTCAATCAGGTTTATTTTTCAGGCTTGAGATGATATCACAAACACTGCTAGTTTACTACTCAAACTATTACATACTATTATTTAAAGACTTTATATCACATAGTAGTAGGAAAAAACTATGCTAGTTACATAGAAAATAGCAGAAAGGAGAATGAAAATAAAATACATTATTATTAAATGAGGCATGGCCAAGTGATAATGGTTATCTGAATATAAAACCATTTTATGACTGCCTACGTATAATGATGAACTCAATATAAAACCATTTTGTGGTTGCTCAGGAATATTTTTCCACTAAATCAGCAAACATTAATAAAATCTTAATGATATACAGGCTCACCCTCCTCTTCCTCAATGTATTAAAATACATTTTACTCTGTGATGCCTGGAACTCTATGTCAACAAATTGTTCCAAGAACTGACTGAAGTGGTGTTTATTTTTACCTCTCTCATTTCACATGAAATTCTCCTCACTCTCTTCACATTACAGATGAAGAACCTGAATTTCCAAGACATGTGATCATTTTTCCAGTCGTGAAAAATGAGTCAGTGTTCACAGACTTCAAGTCAGGTATAATGAGCTGAACTCCAGCTGTCAAAAATATACATACATGTCCCAATCTATGGAATCTCTGAATATTGATTGACTTGGAAAGAGTAAATATTACCTTCTATGATAAGGGGTATGTTTGTGTTAAGTATCTTTAAGAGGTAGAAGTGATCCTGGTGGATTTTAAAGGCAATCTACAGGTTTCCTTATAGGTTAGACATAGAGAGAGATACACAGACAGACCGATAGATGAGACAGCCAGGTGAAGATGAAGGCACAGTCTGTAGTGAGGCCTCCAGGAGCCAAGGAATCCTGGCAGCCAAGAGAATTTAGAAGAGACAAGAATCTTCCCTAGAGTGCTGGAGTACTTTATTAACACTTTGATGTCAGATCTCCAACCTCCAGAATTAGGAAAGAATAAGCATGTATTGCTAAATCACCAAGCTGGGAATACCTTGCCTAGTAGCCATGGGACTTGTGACACCCTTCTTATAATCTGGGCCAAATTCTTGCCATCAGAACTCTAGGCTCCAGATGTCTCGCCTTAAGTACTCTAGATACTGTCCATCCACAGACTGGGCGCTGGCCACCCTGGTGTACTAGTTGGGTTCTTCAGCTTATAGATGGAGGATTATCATTCCTATCTGGTTCAAATATTTCTATTAACACTCAAGGAAATTCATACGATCTCCTAATTTCACGAGGATGTCTTCTTTCTCTCCTGAGATGAATGTGAAGCCGACATCAAAGAAGCTGATGCTACCACGCAGCCTTTTGCATGCTTAGGAATCAATTTGTAGGAGGAGGGTGGATTTGGCCTAAATGGGTTTAAGATTCTTTTCTAGTTCTAAGAGTCTCTATAATTTTCTTTCTGTGTCTCACTAAATATGCACTGAATGGATAAAGGGATAAATCAGTGAATGAAAATGTTGCCATACATGGAGCCCAAATAATCAAGTCTCATTGAATCTCAGTAGCAAATATTAATGTTGAAAAGAATTAATGTCATACTAAAATATTCTTCAGGACAAAGACTGGAATCCATCAAAGTAAAGAGATAAAAGGGAATAAAGAACTCAGTTTGTGGTAATAATGTAACATAAACAGAATTCCTTTGGATGACCTATTATAGGAAGCATAAGAAATGTGAGATAGGATTCAGCATAAGAAAAAAAATCTGAAAGGGAAAAATCTTGATTGCTATGATAAAGGACAGAAAACCTGCCATTGTATGATCTGCAGTTTTGTTAGCTTCCTTTGTTTTTTTTTGATTATTTTTATTTTTTGGTGCTGGAGATTGAAGCCCAAACCTAGTGCATGCTGGGTATCTACTTTACCATGAGCTATATCCCAGACCTAGCTTTAAACTTGATGGTGCTTTCAAAATTAATTTTCAGTCTTTCATTTTCTGATAGATGTAAGTAAGTAATAAGTGGCAAACATTTTACTAGACTTGGAGATAGAGAACAATGTGATGAAGTCATCAAATATTTTTAAATATCCTAAAACAAAAGGATAAAAATAAAATAGAGTTTTGAAAAAATGATTTGAAGAACAGCCCGGGCATGGTGACTTACACCTGCAGTCCTGTGGTGCATGCAGGAGGTGAGGGTGGGCAGATGACAGGGCAAGGCCAGGCAAGACCCTACCTAAAGGCTCCAAAGCAAAAGGGATATGGCTCAAATCACAGATCACTTGTCTAATGAACCTGAGGACTTGAGTTCAATCCTCAGTAGTTCACAGTACAATAAATGAATTTGGAGAGAGAAGAGATTATAATTATTTCTTTTAAAAAATCCTTGACATACAAACTTTTCCTAACAGTATTTCTTCTGGGCAATCACCAGGCATGCTAGTCCCTTGCAATCCAAGAAAAAGTCATGACAATGCCCATGAGATTTTTTCCTATATAACTGCAGAAGCCCATGGGAAGGGAAGGATTTGATCATTCATCAACAAGGACAGAAGGCTAAACAGAGGACTGCTGGAGAAGAGTTCACAAAATAACCCACTGAGAACCACTGTACTTGATACCAACAAAGCCAGAGATCATTTTCAGCACCACAGAGATGCTTTCCAGGGATTCTATGCCCATGTCAGAAACCACTGATACCTGTTCCTTCCAGCTCTCTGCTAAACAAGGCAGTGGCTTTGGTTACACGATAAGAATCTAGGAGGAATGCTCAGACACTTAAATTCAGAGGAAGTGGGTTTGAATAACAGCCCATCTGAACGCCAGCTGAGTGGCCTTAGGCCTTATGCGAGTACCTTAAAGACTCCCAGTTTTAACTTCTTCCTCCTCATGGGCTGGTGAAGAATTAAATGCAGTTTGGTGTGTGACTTGCCTGAGAAAACATCTGGTCCACAGTAAGTACTCAGGCTGTGACAGTGGGTTTAAAAGCTTGGGCCCCAGGGTGGTGATGGAAGCAGAACCTGGGTCACTGGGGGTGTGTTATAGATGAAAATTGTGGGACTTTGCTCTCAGTCCTTGCATGCATTCTGGCTCATGGTGTACATGGCTGGCTTTGGGACATGCGTGCCCACCATGGGGCATATTGCCTTTTGCCCAAAGCAATCAGGCCAGTGATTTCATGAACGTGAAACAGAAAATAACCTTTCTTCTTTATAAGCACCCCAGTATTTTATCACGGTGGCACAAAGCTAACACAATAAATATTCTATTACTGTATTAGTATGATTGTTATTATTTGATTAGTATCAATGACCAGCTACTATCCCTATAATAGCTGTGTAATTCTTTACTGTCTCACTCCAGGACACATAGTAGGAATGGGCTTTTCTGTTCCCTTGGAATTATGCAGCACCATGTGACTTGCCTGGGCCAATACAACATACCTGGAAAGATAACACTTCTAGATAGAAACATTTCAAAGCCACCTGGGATGGCCCTCATTTTTCCCCTTCTTTCTCCTTTTCCAACATTTCAGAAGGCAAAGACTTCCCCAGCCCAGGTCCCTGAATACCAATGACACCAGCAGAAAGCCTGCCTATCTGGTGTTGCGTATGAAGTATGAAGTGGGAAATAAACACTTGTCTTTGTAGGAAGCTACAGGGTTTCTTGTTACTACTCTGACCTATGCTGACTAATATAACAGTCCAGATTTATTCTGAACTTTTCACTTATGAGTAAATAAATGCCTCCAGTCCATTCATATATTGATCCGATCTCTTAAGTTCTTGTTACCTTAATGGCCTTTTCAACTGTTCATAAATCAAGGCTGTCTTATAGATTGAAATTCCCATAGGACAAAGACTTTAACTTTGCAATTCTCTTTTTGAAACACAACTTGAAACAATACTAAACAGGATTTGGCATACAATAAATGCCTCTTTGACAACGTCAGTGACAGCAACCATCACAAAACCATCTTCATGATTATCATTAGTGTCCACTTTCATTAATTTTCTTCTGCTCAGACAACTCTCTTAGAAGAAAGACAGATATTTCTGAAACAACTGTCCCCAAGGAAGGCATGGAGATAAATAAATCTGTAAAGCTGATGTCTTAGAGCCTTGCATTAGTGCTCCCAAAATATGCGTTCCTGTTGTCTAAAGGAAGTATAAAAACAATGTCTTGATACAAGTTTTTTCTTCCTTCCTACCTTCCTACCTTCCTTCCTTCCTTCCTTCCTTCCTTCCTTCCTTCCTTCCTTCCTTCCTTCCTGTTTTTTTTCCTTTTGTCAGTTGTGGGGCTTGAACTCTGGGCATAGGCACTGTCCCTGAGCTCTTCAACTCAAGGCTAGCACTCTATCACTTGAGCCACAGCACCACTTCTGGGTTTCTGGTGGTTAATTGGAGATAAATGTCTCATAGACTTTCCTGCCTGGGCTGGCTTTGAACTGCGATCCTCAGATCTCAGCCTCCTGAGTAGCTAGGATTACAAGCATGAGCCTCGGACACCTGGCCACAAGTTTCCTTTATTGGAGCATGATGTGTAAAAACATTTGCACATCTCACAGAGAAGCACAGACCAGTGGAAGGTTGTCTAGGCATACAGATGTGGTATGTTTTCTTTATTATTTCTTTCAACATACTAAGACTCAAGACCTGGTTGTTTGGGATGACTTCATTAATGGCCAGAATAAGAAGGCTGATGAGTGAACCTTGGATGTAGTACAAAGGGAAAGCAAAATGAAGATGAGGAGGTGACAGAGAATGAGGCAATGCACCCATCCTTTCCACACACATCCTTTTGTCCACTCAAAGGGTGGTGTGTACAGCCAGCCCTGGATATATGCAGCTCATTTCTAGGTCTGAATCCAGGGGACAGCCAGCATTTTCTTTTTTTTTTGGCCAGTCCTGGTCCTTGGACTCAGGGCCTGAGCACTGTCCCTGGCTTCTTTTTGCTCAAGGCTAGCACTCTGCCACTTGAGCCACAGCACCACTTCTGGCCGTTTTCTGTATATGTGGTGCTGGGGAATCGAACCCAGGGCCTCGTGTATACGAGGCAAGCTCTCTTGCCACTAGGCCATATCCCCAGCCCTCCACGTTGGTGCAATGTCCAGTGAGCAGGCTCCAGTGAATGGCATGGACAGGTAAGAACGTAGTGAGGAGACAGCAGTATGCAAGAAGAACAAGACTCTAGAAAGGACATAGACTCCGTTGCCAAAGAGAAAAATAAAGCCTATCTGTGACTATGGATGGATGACCTGTTTTATCTTCCCCTTTTGCTCCCTCTCCAGCCTCCTCTCCTCTGCTGGACTCCCCCCTCCATCCTGTCAGCCATGTTCATTTTAAGTTCCTTAAATACTTCCTTCTGTGAATCTACGTAACTCCCATTTTCACAGGTGACATTCCTAGTCATACGTGGGTTCAACCTCCAGCACAAAAGGGAGGGAGGAAGTAGGAAAAGACACGAAAGAAACAATCCTTTGTCTTCTATCAGAGTCCAATGCTGCAACCATGGAATGCTACTGAACATTCTTAGCCCTTCTTCCCAGGGAATGACCACTACAGCTCCTTTTCTTAATGAGGAAAACGCTATAAATCAGTACCGAATACTGGACTAAAGCTATTTAGGCATTGCTAGAAGGTCTGTCTTTGTAGAGCAAGGGCAAACCATCCCACAAGAGCAGAAATGCAGTTGTAAGTGAAAGAAGGACTTAGCACACAGAACTCATTTGGCCTGTGTGTTGAAAAACGTGTACTATGAGTTGGAGGATGGCTGTGGGTTCAAGTTCATCTTCTGCCAGTTCCTAAATGGATATTTTTGGCTAAGTCCCCGTATTGCATTTGTGTTGCCATTTTCTCACTTATAAAATGGAAAGAATAGGAGGAACTTCTCAAGGTGTTTTTTTAAAAAATAATAATTAGTTAAAATAAGGCATGCAACAGTGTTGGCCAATCAGGCCTGGCAGACAGGAAGAGTTTACTGAATGGCGACTGCTATTAACATAATGGTTTGCCATGCATGATCACTATTCTGTATTATAAACACATTTTTCCCCCATAAATATCAGAATTTTCCAGACAGTATGGCAGTTTTAAGAATTCATGTTGTAAGAATTCATGTTTTATAAATAAGGCTGCTCACTTATAAAGTTATCATAGATCTAAAATCGTAGTATGGTTAAGATAAGCTTCCTGAAGAAGTACTGAAACAAAAACACACTTCATAAACTTTAATTCATGGAAGGAAATTTGCTATAGAAAGTTGAAAGCTAAATATTTGATTTGTAGAACCTTTACTATATCGTTTAGATAGTAGAGCAGAAGGAAGAAAATGGCAGGGGGCGGGGGTTATACCAGTCCAGTCCTATTTTCTTTGGCAATTACTCTATTTCTGATATTTAATATAAAAATCTACTTATTTATATCTAATACATACCTAACGTCATCCTTTATCTACCATTGCTTACTAAAAACTCCGTGGGTTTAGGGGGCCGGGCTTGAACTCAAGGCCTCACCCTTTGACTAGTTTTTTCACTCAAGGTTGGAGCTCTACCATTTGATCAACAGCCCCCCTTTTTTCTTTATGCAGGTTAATTTGGAGATGAGAGTCTCATGGACTTCTCAGTCTGAGCTGGCCTTACACCATAATCCTTAGATCTCAGCCTCCTGAGTATCTAGGATTACAAGCATAATCCTCACTGGCACCAGATTCTGTGAACTTCTTATAACAGATCTGCCTTCTCAGATTCCAAGGAACTAATTTGGAAATCCTATTACTTAACCCAACAGAAGACTAAAAAGTTATCAAAGCAAGATCTTGCTTCTCTACAAATATCTGGTTCATGGAACATTGTTATCTGAGGACATAACATACTGAACATGTCTTTGGGGAAGATGGGAGCTGTCCTGTCTCAATACAAGCAAAAACGAGAAATGGTGAGTTGGAAACAGCCATGCCACGGGTGACTTCTCTCTCCTGTTTTGGAGATTAGGAGGGACAGGAACAAGAGACCAACAACCACTGACAGCAATTTCTCCAGAAATACTTGTTTTCTTCCCTGATAGGATCAGAGAAAGGAGATATAGAGTAGTATTCCTAGCTCCACTTCAGGAGGGAGGTGGGGAAAAATTTTTACAAACATAATGTCAAAGGATGGAGACCGGGTGAAGCATTTGCAGGTTGACAATTGCCAGGAGCACTCAGTGGACCAAAGTGGCTATTATTCACAGTTGGATCCAACATTAAATCCCCAAATCAATAAACATTTAAAAGCCAGTATAAAGGGGCCTTAGACATGAAGGTGGTAGAGAGAGGTTTGTTTTCCTCTTAACAGGAAGTTGAAGGCTATTTGTAACCCAAAGGTAATTTTCTTCTAGCCTGAAGGAAAGGAAGTCTTTAGAATTAAGGTTAGAAATGCTCTAATGCCACATAACCCATTGCAAATCAGTTCCTCTTAAATAGGGGGCATTCCGTCTCCCTGTACCTTCATGTCTGAGCCTCTCACACCTAATCTCCATCCAACCTTTAAGTGAAAGTCTCTTGGGGGTGAGGGGGGGATAGAGAGGTCAGTAGGGGACAATGTAAGTAATGGAGTAAACTAGAACATCACCTTCACAGACTTCAAGGATGGGAGCAGGTGACCTCCCCTTGTGATTCCTTTAGGGCTCACCCCAAAGCAAGCAAATGTGAACTGTATCTAGGTCCTGGATACAAGAGATGATGTTTATATACTGTGGGAATTCAGCCTGAACCTTCCTCAGTTCTAGTCCATTGAATGTCTCATGCTGATATCTTGCATACCTCAACATAGATAACACACAATGGTAACTGTGCAACATGAAACATAAGTACACACAGGAGATAAATTAATGTCAGAGCCCATTAAATGATAGGGAAGACAGAGATCTTGCTGTTCCATTGGCTCTTAACTCCTTTCTGTCAGAGGGCTCACGTTATAGCACTTAGTGGTGGAAAAAAAATTTTTTTTAAAACTTCAGTATTTCTCAGGTTGTGATTCCAAGACAATCTACATAAAAACTTCTGAACATGCTTACTGAAAAATTCCTGAACTTGCTAACTGAAATGCTTGCTTATTTTCAGTGTCAACTCAAGCTCGTGAAATTAGCCCATGAAATCAGATGTTCTGAACACGGAGCTAAGCAAGCTACATTGCAGCCAGCCCTGTACGAAGGCAATAAAATCGCTCTTCATATCTTATGCTTCTTTGAATGGCCTATCAAAAAGTAGTGAAAAGCCCTTTCTTGAGTAACAATATTTATATTCAGGACAGCAGCTGAAGCTGGGCTTTACAAGGAAAAAAATATTTTACCCTCTTCCTTCATTCCATCATGACAGATAATACAATCAGTAACATTCTCTTTCCTTTCATTTCCTAAGAATCCTTGGTTTGGAAAATTTAAACATCTTAACTGTTACAAGTGCTGTAATTTTCATACTTTTTGAGGGTTTGGGTTAAAATAGACACATTTTGGGAGAGAGCTTAAAATTGCACTTTGTGTATGCTTTATATCGGAGCAAGACAAGTGTGACAAATTATAGGGGTCACCCCTACAGCATTTTGGGGAACAATCAGGATGCAAAAAAATAATATATAGAAGGGGACTGGATACAGTTCTGAGTGCATGTGCAAGACTGTTTCTTCCTGAAAAAATGTCACCTCTTGAGATCAAGATGTTCATTTTCTACATGACAGCCTGAACAATTTTGAGAGGCAGGGCTCTTTACTAGGCTTGAATTTGTTTATGTTACATTACTAGGCCCAGAAACTGTGCAGAGGAGGCTTTGTAAAGGGAGGTCCTGAGAAGACCAAGGTACTCCTCCTTCCTGGAGCTGAGCATCCTGATAAAAGGTACAACCCCAGAAACAACTTCTAGGCATTCAATAAACCAGCATCATCAAACACACACACACACACACACACACACACACACACACACACACACACACACATAAGAAAAACCAGACAGTGGATGAAATCAGAACTAGAATCAGAAAAAGGACAAGGGAATAAAAAGAAGGTGAGATGCCAAATGTCCAGATCAAAGTGATTTTTTAATTTAAAAAAACAAAACAAAACAGTCACCCTAGCACCTGGAAATCCTAAGCAGTTTCTGACAAATGCCATCTCTTCTGTTGGAATCTGCCTTGTCCCCAACGTATTGCTTCTAGTTCTTTCTCCCCAAGGTGGAGCCCGCCCACCACTGTCAGCACCAGCAACCAAGTATGGGAGCAGCTGGTAGAATGAATACTTTTCAATGAAGAGTCTTACTGAAGTGCGCAAATCCCATATGGAGTGGCTGCAAGCAGAGCTATCATCACCCCGGCGGAGCTATTTTTGGAACCACCTTAAGTGACTGTCCACTGCCTGTCACTGTTGCTATTCTCTCTTCCACCTTCCTTCCCAGTCCCCTGCCCCCTCTCTCTTCTAACCTGAGCCACCCAGGATTGACTGATCAACAATACATGATAAAGAGCAGGCAGTGGAAGGGAGCTGGTAAACAACTGTCATGAGGAGATAGATTCACCAGTGGTGCTCAATACAGAGGACATGATTAAGGGTGGAGCCTGTATACAAATGCAGACATCACACATGGGCTGGGGGTGGGATAGGAGGAGGGAGGGGAAAAGAGCTCATGAGGCAGAGGCATATTAAAACATTCTTAACCAGCATTCTGTCTGTCTGTCTGTGTGTGTGTGTCTCTCTCTCTCCCTCCCTCCTTCTCCCTCTCCTCTCTATGTCCACCACATACTATCCCAGCTTGTTTCTTTCCACATTGTTTAGTGTGTGCTGGTGAGCACAGGAGCCTTGGTATGGCAGCTCTGTTTATTAGCAGGAAGAAATGGGTGATTCAGTAACAGCACTTCAAAACAGAATGAATGTCAGAGCATCTCCCCAGTGACACGCTTCTTCTAACGAGGCACTGTCTCCTACTTATACACTGGCTCCCAATGATTTCATCATGTTAAAAATCCAGCAAGGGGGCTGGGGATATAGCCTAGTGGCAAGAGTGCCTGCCTCATATACACGAGGCCCTAGGTTCGATTCCCCAGCACCACATATACAGAAAACGGCCAGAAGCGGCGCTGTGGCTCAAGTGGCAGAGTGCTAGCCTTGAGCGGGAAGAAGCCAGGGACAGTGCTCAGGCTCTGAGTCCAAGGCCCATGACTGGCCAAAAAAAAAAAAAAAAAAAATCCAGCAAGGGCTTAAAGTACTCATTAGTCATTCATTGGCCTTCACGCTTTTACCCTCTCTGGAAAAGTCATTTTGGACACACCCAGATGTGTGCTTTACTAATGCTTTAGGCTACGTCTCAACCCACTCACTCACACTGACAGTAAAACATCGCCATCACATCACACCTTCCTTAGATGTAAGGACCTAGAAATGCAGCTTTATCCTTCTGTGTAGGATGTGTACATAGAAAACCCCTCATCTTGCCCTTATAACAACAGTTCAAGAGTGACTTCAAAGGTCATATAGGCCCAACACCAAAAGGCAAGCTTGCCTTCAGATTCCCAGAGGCTGGCACTAACTGCTCAATTCATGTTTCTAAAACAAAACAACTACCACTACCAACCACAACAAACCATTGGCTTTAGTGTTTTACAGTTTGTATTTTTTTTCTTTCCAATTTCTTCCTACTAGAAGTCAGACAAAATGGCACACAGGCTAGTAGGAAGGTAAAGGTAGAGGGACACAATTCCTTGAGCAATTGAACTGCCTCCCTCTTCCTTCTCTGTATCTGCCTCACCTAGAAGCAATTCCCCAATTCCTCCGGGCTGTCAGAGAAAACTTGAGAATATATAACTTGAATTGTATCACTCATCTGCTTGAGGCATATGTTTCCTGTGGTCCTTAGAATAAGATCCAACTTATTTGTCTTGTCAGGCAAAACCCTGACTGCCTCTGGCCTCTCCTTACCTTCACCTCTTCCCTTGTTCACTCTCTAGCCAAACACTGCAAACACTGTTCACTCTGACAGGGCCTCTGGACTCTGTAAGGTGGGCTCTTATTTCCCACTCTAATATAAGGCCACTCAGTGGCCTCTCCTTAAGGAGAGTCTTCCTAACCACCTTCCTGCCCTAGCACTCTGAATGCTGTGATTTTGCCTTAAACCTTACTGTAACATGGTAACCTAGGAAAATCATGCTATTTATTTATTGACTTGCAAATTGCCTCTCTCCTCTCTCTAAAATACAATTGGTCTTGTTCACAGCTACATTACCAGCACTTAAAGATATGGGCACTCAATAAATATTGTATGGATGATGTTTAATTCACTTGTTTTCTCATCTCAAGGGGGGATAATAATAGGACTTTGGTGTGGCTGTTGAAAGGACTACATCGAGAACATGAAGGTTAAATTTTAACCACAGTGCATGGCACAGTAGGTCTTCAAATGTTCATATTATGTTTGCAGGTTAGGCCAGTGTGTAAAATTCCATGTACTTGGACTCATACATAATTTTATATCCTATACAACTCCTGGCATAGCTTCAAGGGACACGATACTTCCCAACCCACAGGGGACTTTGCTTCAAAGTCCTATAAGACCACCCTGCTCCCTGAAAAAACAGAAATTACTAAGCCAGAGGGGTATTGTTAAGAACATTTACCTTCCTAATATTTAACCTCCTATTGTTTAAACTGTGGCAGAAACCCATTTGTTTTTTGAACGTTGGGGGAAAATGTCTAAGACTGTATCTTTTGCTTAGAGTGGTGCCAACCTTTGATCTGCACACTTCAAGCATTCTTTAATCTCCCAGTCATCCTCTTTTCCCCACTGAGAACTAGGCTGATCTTACCCACTGGTACACATCAAGGCACTAAAGGGATTTTCTGAAATCCAACATCCGCAGAGGAACAGAGACTGCTACAACTTCATTTGTACTTAGCCCAGTCACAAAAATCTCATTCCATGTGCTACCTTATAATTGGCTGTTAGTATAATTATGGAATACTTGAATGCTGTGTAATTGCAGTTGTTTTTCCACGAATGGCTGCCTCCTTCTAAAGTAAAACATGCAGCTAAGTAGTAACATCTGGAATCTGGGACAATCATCTTTCCATGGCAAGAAACACTGAGTAGAGTGGTGGATTTTATCTACACTTTATGTGGACTTCTTGAAACAGCCATCCACTGGCTAACAGGTTCAGTCATCTATAGTCAGATAATGGTTGATCCAGGAGACAAAGCTAAACCTTCTTGAAGTTAAAAACAATCTTGTAAAATATCTATTTTGAAAGAACATTTTTTATGTCAAAGCCAACGGAAGTAGGGAGATAGTTATCTTGTAAAAAATCAGTTTCAACAGCACTCCTGAGCCAAGGCAAAGAAGAGAGAATAATTTTACCTACTTCCATGAAGGATTCGTCTATGAATAAAGCAAACATGAAGGGCAATGGTAAATCCATTGGGCTTTGTTGACTCTTTAGTAAGAGAAAGTGAAAGGCACTGACATACCAAGCCACAGAGCATTCCAGAAAATAAAGCAACCAATGCTCATAGTCCACTGGAATAACAAATTAGTGAACAGGCTATGGTCCTATCTATCCTTCGGAGTGATACCTGTGGCTCCCTTCATGGACTGACTGTTAGCTACATAGTGTGGTTTGCAGTTAACAATCTACCTTCAAGGATGAGTCTCACTGTTTGGGTCCTGCAAGAGTGTCTTGGAAAAACAGTATTTCTAGTATGTCTACCATTTCTGACTGTAAGAGTATTACAAGCATGATGCTTTCAAGTGGCTCAACTTCCATGTTGGGCCAAAATACATATTTTTCTTGCATTAAAGTGCCAAAATCAAGAAACACACTCGATATGTGATTCCTGGCTGTAAGAATATTTGAAACGCCTAAAATATTTGCTGAGCATTGATGCTATTCAATAAAAGTTCCATAGATATCTAATGTAGCACTATTTCATTGTTGTCACATGAGTGAAGTTAAATGTGACATACAAAGTAGAAACTCTGACATATGTGACATTAGAAATGACTATGATCCATGTTTCAAAAGTGTTTGCTTTATAACATTTGCTGCTGCTGCCACCTACAATGCTTAATGAATGCGCCAGATCCTCTCAGAAGATGGGAGAAATAATCCCAGATACTGTGTCATTGTTAAACAGTTTCATTGAATGTTCCCAGGAAAACATGGTGGTTTATTTTATTTTTTACTACAAATAATCCTCATAATAACCTGTGATAAGGTTGAAAAAAAACCACCCCATGCAGTATAATCTGTCTCTTACGCTCTATCCTCCTGCCAACTAGGCCTTTGGAAGCTCTATATTATGTTGGTACAGAGGCTGCATTTAGGTTTCTACTTCAATAGAACTTTATTAATTCGGAATCAAACAGAAATTCAGAATTTCACTGAATATGGTCTGACAAGCTCCTTTAGAAACTGGGAAGAATGGTTCTGAGAAGCAATTTAAGGTATTAAGCCAGTCTGCTGAGCTTATTTACCTTACTTATAAAAATATATTGTTTTATGCCTGCCACCAATAACTTAGAAGAAACCATGATCAACTACTGGGAATAAGAAGTGAGGCTCTGTATTCCTTTGAGCCATTTGTTAGAATGGAGGTACACACACACACACACACAAACACAAACACACACACACACACAGTCTTGAGCAGTTACTATATATAGGTTGAAGCTCTTTCTTTTAAATCCGTGATATACTGTGTCATTAATATACTGTGTAATTGATGATTTTTTTTCTCTCTGGCTACCTAAAATACTTCATAGCATTTTAGTCAACAGAGCCCAGAATTCATTAGCATTCATTAGAAGCATTGCTATCAAAAATCCTTGCCAAGAAAACTAACTTCTCTTTTCCAGGAACAAACTCTTAATTAACTTCCCTGAGCTCAACTTTATTGTGTTCAAACTATTTCCTCAAATTCTGCATAATTGAGGCAAAGGACTTGAAGTTTTAATCATGTTAACTCATGACAGTTTAGTCAAAGGCAATTTTCCTTGAATTAGTGTTCTTACAACAACAAACAAAATAAAGGACTTTAAATGATTTTCTTTTCAAAACTTCATAAAATCATCATAGGATACAGGACCAGATGCAATTGTTTTTGAAAATAAACCGAGTTCTTTTGGTGTACAATGTGTTTCTTTCCTACTGTACAGCAATCAATCAACTCCAGTTCAAGAATTACATGCTTCCACTGGAACATGAAGGGTGGGAACATGGCTTGTTCAAATGATGAGACTTACAGATTTAATGAATGTCTTATCTCTGATATTTTGATCTCATCAATAATTCTCTCCTCCCCTCCACCACCATCATTTTGGTGGTCCTGCCTCAAGGGCTTTCTACTTGCTAAGCAAGTGTTTTACCTCTTGAACTATGTATGCCGCCAATTCATTTTGCAGAGAGGGTCCCAGACATTTTGGTTGGCCTAGCCTTTGAATTGTAAACCTAACTCTGTCTTCCTGGTAGCTGGGGTTACAGATATGTATGACAAATCCAGTTTACTATTTGACATGGGGCTTGCTATCTCTTTGCCTGCCCTCAAACTGCAATCCTCTCAACTTCACCTCCTAATTAGCTGAGATGATAGGATAATAGGTATATTATACAAAACCCGTCCTTGTCTTTCTTTTGAGGGGGGTGGGTAGATAACTGGGTTTGAACTCACAGTGACTCAATGACTAGAACCATTACTCTGAAGCCATACCATCAACTTTTTTTCCCCTTTAATTACATTTCAGATAGATCTTACATTGTTGCTTAGAAAAGGCCTTCAACTTTAATTCTGGGCTCTCCTGCATATTAGCTGGGATCACAGATATAATCTGCCACATTCAGCCTTCATCATTTGTTCCAAAATGCTTAACTGGTCCTTTTGTTGGGTTTTAACACTATCTCAATTCCAGTTTCATAGTGGATCTGAATCTTTGAAAATTTTTCTTGGCAATTAAACACTGCAGCTACCTGTGAATTTCCCTCCCCATGTGAATAATTAAGAATAAAGCAAAGGAATTCTTTCTGTAGCTCACAAAGAGAATACCTTAACTTACTAAAGTTTTTATGAGAGGTCATTTAGATGGTGACAGTTTAAGGTGGAGGAAAACAGTCCCTTTTCCTATACAGCCACATTAACATCTTCCTGTTTCTGAAATAGGGCTAATGTATATTTATCCATGAGCCCTAAGAATACTATTCAGCTAAATCTTTCTAAGATTATATCCTCTCACCAGGCAACTATCAAAAATGTCCAATCTCCCCAGATGCCAGTAGCTCACATGGATAGCTGAGAGCCAGCCCAGGAAGACAAAACCATGAGACTCTTATTTCCAATTAACCAGCAAAAAGCTGCATGCAAATGGAGATGTGGCTCAAATGGCACAGCATCAGCAATGAGAGTGTGGAGGCCCTGAGTTCAAGCCCCAGTAATGAAATATGTACACACAGACACACACAGATACACACACAGAGTCTAATCTCAAGTATGATTTTCTCAGAACAACATTAGCATAGTCCTGCCTCAAGCTAGACTTCTGCCCACCACCAGGTATTTACCCCCATTTAATGTAACCCACTGAATAACACATTATTTGATATCATTTTTGTGCTTACATATTCTCAAAAATCCTAAATAGAAGGCAAATGTCATAAGACAGTGAATCAGTCAATGCTGGTCTTATTTAGAACTGTATTGCTAGCTAGAAGGAAAACTGCTTGAAGTGCATAGTTCTCCACAGTTCTTCAGTTCCCATTGGGAATCCTGAGTAGTTTAATCTACTTCCTAGTATATAAACCAGGAAACTGTAGCCACTGGGTCCAATATGGCTTCTAGCCTATGTTTGTAAATAAAGCTTTATTGAAACTCAGCCTTAACTTGACATCAGTGAAACTGCCCACTGATATGATCAATAATAATTGTAGTATAAATTCAGTGATGACTTAGAAGAGAAAGCTAAACCAATACATAGTCACACATTAAAATCCTTATCAATAAACACATGCTGTTTAGGTAATTTGGTCCTGAACTAGCACTCTGGATACACAGGATCCAAAGAAGCCATTTGTTTGGTACCAAAAAAAAAGTTTGGTTGGGAGGACATCACCCATAGTATAGAAGAATGAATACATGCCTTTAAGATGGTGATGCTAAAATCAGACCTCAGTACAGTGCTACGCAGAACAAAGTATCCTACAAATACAAGGAGATAATCCTCCATGAATACGAATCCTGGATCAATCTAGTTTCCTGAAGAGAAACTGTCATTTTCCGCTGGCACTGTTTTGAGTAAGGGCCAGCCACAAAGCTGACAGTCTAATAGCTCAGTATGTCAACTCCCACTGCAATGCCCCAAACCAGAAAGACGGCAGGGACAAGGCAAACAGCATGACTGCTCAGTGGAAACCTGCATATATTATTCTTTCCAGAAACACACTGCAAGAGGGCATGGTCTGCCAGCCCTTAGGAATGGCAGTCATCACGACCTCAGCAAGCATTTTCTCCTTCCTTTATTAACTTCAAACCGTGTTGCTCTTATTCTGTTCAAACAGTCTGTGACATTTGTGGAAAGAAATAGAGCTTTCTGTTTAAAATATTCTGATAGGACCCAATAACTTTTCCATCTGCCTCACCCTTCGGAGTGAGTTCATTTGATTTATCTTCAGGTTACAGAAAGACAAGTAATGGCCATCAAATCAGAAATGAAGTCTTTGTGTAGTAGTATTGTTCTAAAAAGGGAGCCTGATGCCAGTGGCTCACACCTATCATCATAGCTACTCAGGAGGCTGAAATCTGAGTATTGCTATTTGAAGCCGTCATGGCAAGAAAGTTCATGAGACTTTTAGCTAACCTCCTAAAAGCTGGAAGTAGAGGCATGGCTCAAGTGATACAATGCCAGCCTTGAACAAAACAAGCTAAGCTACAGTACCTAGACCTTGAGTTCAAGCCCCAGTAATAGCACAAACAACCAAAATAAAGTGAATGGGCCTTTTTTCCTGCAATTTTCTTTTTCCCCCCATCTCTCTAAGCCCAAAGGATTTCTGTAGTAATGGCACACCAGTGTGATAATGTCCATATTCTGTTTTCTACTTAGTGGTGATCCACTAGAGAAATAAAATGGTCAGTCAGACCCGTAAAAGCTGAGATGGCATATAAATGTGTGGAAAGATGAACTTTGCATTTACACTACATGACTTGGCTGCTGATGACCATTAGAAACCACACTCACTCAGGGAGAACTGAGTTTTCATGCAAAAGTTGCACTAGTCATAGTGCATCCTTTCCTGAGACACTGGCATTCAGAAATAAAGCCTATTTCTATTGTCTAAAGGATGCAGTGGGCTGTTCTACGTTATTGTTTGAAATTTGGTAGCAAAAATAGAAAATTAGTTGATAGGATTTAAAATTTATCCAGGAACAATTAGGAATTCATGAACTGCAACCTTAAAAGCACATAAAGTTTACAACAAGCCATATTGTGTATAACAGGCATAGTATGTTTGTTTAAGTGATTGTATGGTGAGCAAATAGATCACCCCAAACAAAAGCCAAAGCACTTCACCATCTCTGGAAATCATCATTTCATCCTTGGTAAATTTCAGATGACAGCATTACCCTCTTCCGGCACCAGCTTTAAAGCACACAACCAGTGCAGTTATAGAGTTAAGCAGTTCAACAGTCCTGTGGATTGGAGGCATAGTGTCTGGTAGTTGCTGCCTTGAAATTCTTAAGAATTTCACCTTTGAAGCCAGGTGCCAGCGGGGCTCACACCTATGCTCCTAACTACTCAGGAGCCTGGATCATGATTTGAAACCAGCATGGGCAAAAGTTCTAAGAGAATTCATCACCAAAATACTCAGGCTGGAGGTAGTGGAACACCAGCTGAACAAAGCCAGCTGTGCAAGTTTATAAGTAAGTGTGAGGCTCTGGATTCAAACCTTAGTACCAGTTCGCTCTGGATCTGGTAGCAATTTCTCTGTACCCTTCTTATTGGTACCTAGAGTTGTAATGTCTTTTGATAGAGAGAAAAGTGTCTCCACAGAAGTATGGCTCCCAACCAGACACCTTCCCCCTCAGCATTTAAGCAAGTACCAAATCGCACAGAGACTCTCACAGGCCCAAATCTCATGGTGTGAACTGCTCATTGATCATTTGAACTTGTAACAACAGAAATATCCATTCCTGGGGCCCCTGGGGTACTTGCTCTGACCTTTATGGTTTGTCAAACGGAGCTACTTCCTTTGTAAAATACCTGCTAGGAAGGGCTGGAAGAAGCTGAGAGTATCTGAGATAATTTCTGAGGTTTTAATGGACAGGGGTTGTGGCAGCAGTTTTCTTGTATGAAATGAATTCATGACTTTCACCCTGTCCTAAGAAAAGTCACAACAGTGAGGGTGAGAATCTCTTCTACCAAAGCCATAGGGACCAATCATTCAGTTCAGGGACCAAGGACAAAAAAGCTAGCTAGTATATATTGTAGCTTAGAACCTGTGTGATCTTCCCCAATTACTCACTTCTAAGCCTTGGTAACACAAAAGAATCAGCTAAAGATAATATGTGAACATTAAAAGGGGGAAACCTTGGGGCTGGGGATATAGCCTAGTGGCAAGAATGCCTGCCTCGGATACACGAGGCCCTAGGTTCGATTCCCCAGCACCACATATACAGAAAACGGCCAGAAGCGGCGCTGTGGCTCAAGTGGCAGAGTGCTAGCCTTGAGCGGGAAGAAGCCAGGGACAGTGCTCAGGCCCTGAGTCCAAGGCCCAGGACTGGCCAAAAAAAAAAAAAAAAAAAAAAAGGGGGATACCTGAGTTCCAATCCAATTTTATTAACTACCATAAGTAGTAACCCATATTTCATTGTAAATTTTACCAGCATCTGTGTTCACCAAGGGGGAAAAAAATAGAAAAGGCCCCATGAAAAAAATAAGAAAGAAAAAAGGGAAAGAATGAGTAGTATCTTCATTTTGTGTTTAATTTTTAGGTTAGCCATGATTTCTCAACCACTTATATTTTTGTACCAGGTATGTAGGACAATGGGTAAAATAAGCCATGGATCAGTACCTAAGCACAGGAAGTCATTTATTAGTGATGCATTATCTAGGCTTTTTTTCCATTTCTGAGCATCAGAGTACATGTTTAAAATTTTTCTTGTTCTTACCAGCTAACCAATTGAACATTCCAACTATTCTACTGAAACATAAGTAGGTTTTTCTGTCTATTTGTTTGGCAGTACTGAGGATGGAATTTAGGCTTTCCTGCTTACCAGGCAAGAGCTCTGTCACTGAAGCCATATCCCCAACCTACACATTCCAACTGTTGACCCATAAACCTACGTCATGGGTTTAATTATCACTTTACTCTCATAAACTCATGGTCAGCCCTATCTAGCCAGGTATGAGTAGGCCAATGGCTTCATTCTATTTTCTTTATTCGTCTTTGGGTTCTTTTTTACCTCTACATGAAGGGAAAATTATAAGATTTTTTTTTTTACTATCACAGGAAAACTACTCATAGGAAATAAGTATGCCTTTCTCCCTCCAGCTTTTTTCTAATTTTATTGCTTTTTATCATCTCTGGAACAGAGGAGTAGCCCTCTGTTTATTGCTTTAGAGTTTATCCTGCCCATAGTTCTGGCTAACACCAATTTCATTTCTGTCATCTCATAGAGTTCAGAACTAAATTTCCTTCCCTTCCTCTTGTTGCTCATTCTGCGTCCAAGATTTTAGGTCATAATACCCTTTCCAAATTAGTTCATTAGTCTTTTGCCTTCCTTCCTTCCTTCCTTCCTTCCTTCCTTCCTTCCTTCCTTCCTTCCTTCCTTCCTTCCTTCCTTCCTTTCTTTCTTCCCTTCCTTCTTCCTTGCTTTCCTGCCTTCTTTCCTTCTTTCCTTTCCTGCCTACCTCATCCTCTTCCTCCTTTTTCTTTTTTCCACTAATTCTGAGAATTAAATGTCTTCTGTCATTATTAAAGACAGCTTGATTTGGCAACACAACAGTGGTCACTTAAGAATAAAAAAAAGGGGCTAGGAATATGGCCTAGTGGCAAGAGAGCTCGCCTTGTGTACATGAAGCCCTGGGTTCGATTCTCCAGCACCACATATATAGAAAACGGCCAGAAGTGGCGCTGTGGCTCAAATGGCAGAGTGCTAGCCTTGAGCAAAAAGGAAGCCAGGGACAGTGTTCAGGCCCTGAGTCCAAGGCCCAGGACTGGCAAAAAAAAAAAAAAAAAAGAATAAAAAAAAGCCTAAAGGTATGAAGACATATGCCTTCCATTAACTACCTTGCAACCTGGCGGTATGCACTCAGCTGCCCTGAGCCTTAGTTCCCACTTTGCAATATGTTGATATTTAAAGTGTGCCCAAGAGACCAATGGGCTCATAAGCTCAAGACTTTGTTGTAGAAGACATCAGAGGACAGGATCTCTACCATGGTTTACCTCTCTTAATAGTTTTCTCAGTGTGATTGCACCCATTCAAGGGGATGGACCATTGGATTTTTAACTTAGTTCCATGCCTCTACCGTCTCATTTCCCATTTCTCAACAGATGTTTGCAGTAGCTAGTAAAAGAAATGCTACTAACAGGGTAGTAAGGTTTGGGGGTAACTATAATGACTTCTATGTAGATATTAGATAATCAGATGTCCCCTGAAACAGCCTCATTTTGAAAAAGGAAACGCTCACATTTTCCAAGGATTTATTTCATTAACTTCTAAGAAAAATGGACCTCTCTGCCTAACTTCTAGTATACTGAGAGAGAAAAAGCTATTAGATTCTAACCACTTAGACAATAGACCAGCCACAAAACAAATTATTTTGGAAATAATATCGTGTGGCCTGTAAATTTGCTTCCCATAATTGATTCTAAAACTGAAACAGTTTTTGCCAAGATGTTCTGAATCTTAGACAAGCTTCTGCTTTGTGGCTGATTGTTCTAAGAACTCTAGCATTCAAATTATAATCTGTAAAATGTGAGTTAAACCAGTTATGTTGCTTATGTGTTTTTATACATAATTGTATCTAATGTAAAGCAAAGTATATGCCTTCACTAAAAATAATCTATTTCATTACCAACTAGGAATAGAGGATGTGAGTGGATGATATTAGCATCCTACATGGCATTAATAAAGTGACTTAAGTCCTTAACAAGATAAATCCAGAAGTAACTCTTTGGTTGAAAGTAACAGTGCAAAAATTACTCTGATTGGGAGAAACAATCCAGAAATGGTTTAGAACCTCTATTGCAGGACCGCAAAGGGAAGAATTTGGGGGAAAGAACCCAGAAGTACCTAATTGGTTACTACTCTGCAGTCCTCTTATTTAGTCTGTTTCACTTGAAAGTTTCTAGAGATGTAATTATAAATGTGTTGGCTGTTTGTATTAGGTTGAACTGGCTTTGTGATGTTCCCCCCACCCCCAAGGGGGGTGGGGATTGGAAGGGATTGGGGGGAGGAATGACATGGATGAAGAAGCATTGTACTTATAAACTGATTTGTTGAATAAACCCATTTGTTCAGCTAAAGATAATCAAGATATAATTTTTTAAAAATACAGGCATTTACAAGGAATAGCTCAAGTTTAGTCTTGCTTAAGTTTGCAAGACTGAGGTCAGCTATGAGGCCTTTGGCTTTGTCTGTTCAGGGACCCTCAGGCCCAGTTTCCATTTAAATTTACTTTAGTAATGTTCATCTTTAAAATTGGATCTTACAGCGATACATAATGAATTTGTCTCTTTAAAAATCCTGCTATGGCAGAAGGCACTGGTTGCCCTCACCTGTAATCCTAGCTACTCAGGCAGCTGAGATCTGTGGATCATGGTTCAAAGCCAGCCCAGGAAAGAAAGTTCATGAGACTCTTATCTTCAATTAAGCACCAAAAAAGCCAGAAGTGTGGCTGTGGCTCATGTGATAGAGTGCTAACCTTGAGCAAAGAAAGCTCAGAGAAAATGCCCAAGCCCTCAGTTTAAGGGCCATGACTGGTATACACAAAACAAAATTCCTATTATGGCAATTAGATAAATAAAATGCATCAGAAACAGTTTTTGGTCAAAATTACAGGTGCTCATTATGATCAGAATAAACCTGGTCACTTCCAAAGCCACAAATAATGGAATGAGTAAAGGATTCAAGTGGACAGTGTTTTTCTTAGTCAAAAATCTATATCCTGGCTGTGAAATTTCTGATTCATTTCTGTTTTGCTGTAGTTTATATAAAATCATGATAGAAGATATGAAAGCTGCAAATACCATGGCATTGTCTAATAAAATCTCTGTTTTGAAGAGAATGTTTCCATTAAGCTTTTATTAGAATGATTTCAAGTTTCCAAAAACAAATACCTAAGAACTCATGAAGTTCAATACTTTCATGACTTCCTGGGTAACATCCAGTATTGGCTTAAAATAATGCTCTGAATGGGAGAGGGGGGGGGGGATGGTGACATGATCTAATGCTGGTATAATAAGAAGTGTTACTAGTAATCATTATTGCTGAATGCAATGTACTCTGGTGGCTATTAAAGAAAATTTATTGTCAGGGTAGCTAACTGGAGAAAGTAGGAGTACTGGTTTCCTTAGCATCTATTCAGATACTGGCCAAGTTTGGTTTTAAGAATTTCTGGCTATTCATTCTCACACACAAACAGTTGTCCAAAGAGCATGTTTTCAGAAAAGACACTGTGATGGTATTCATCACCACACCTGTAGAGTGTACTGTGCAGTGCATTCAGTTCTCCCAATGTACAACAGGAAAACCTAATAGTTGAGGAGGTAACTTGTCAAAGATAAATACGTGGTTCATTAGTTGTAAAGACAAGGGTTAAACAAAGGCTATTGAGCTCCAGATTCTTTTTTCTTCTTTCCAGTTATATTAAAAGTCCTCTCTTCTGAGATTCCAACACAGAACAGTATTAATGTAGGAGCAAACTCATACATAATTGTTATGACATAATGCCACTTTCATATAATATTCCTATTAACATAGAAGTTCTTTGATCCCAGATGTCTAGTAAAATAGTATTGATGTAAGTGGTCACTGAAATTTCAAATGACAGTGGTTCCTAAAGTAGCTTAAGGGAAGGGAAATATTGAAACAGATCTGCGTGTGATTGACATGCTATCATTAGAATATCTGTTCATATTTGAAAGAGCTATTTTGAGAAAATGATGATACAATGTGTGTTGTAAGGATAAGGAAAAAGAAATTCATTCTACTGGTAAAAATGAGAATTGGTACAATTTCTTTGAGTACAGTTTGGCAATACCTATGAATATTTATAGTGTATTTATCTTTTGACTTAATAATTCCATTTTTAGAGAATTATTCAAAACACATTCTTCAACATGTACACAAACACTAATAAACAAAAATATAGCGTGTTACTTTTTTATAATAGTAAAAAGGTAAAATAAATCCAAAGGTTCCAATTTAATAAAAGTATACCCCCCAAAATACAATATCGTGATCCTTAAAAACAATCGATGGAATATTATGTGATCCTTAAAGGTAAAGAATACCTTCATATTCTTACACAAGACAGTTCCTAAACATTTGTGGGAAAAAAGATATAGAAGAATATACTAAATAATATTTTCCTAAGATATTAGGGAATATCTTAGGAATAAAATAGATATAGAAAAATATGCTGTTAGTATGAAGAAAGAAGAGGAGGTTATAATGATATCTCATAGGCTTATAGATCATCTTTGATAGAATATGCAAGAAAAAGATCATTTGTAACTTCCTTTGAGAAAGGATTTTGACAGATAAGATCAAGAGCAAAAGGAAGGATTTTTGCTGCTTTTCCTATGGTACCATGGCTTGAAATCAAGACTTATGGCCTCTTGTTTGGTGAGTTGTTTTTTTGTTTTTTTTTTTTGTGGTTGGGACTCTACCACTTGAGAAATAACTTCATCCTGGCCTTTTGTTGATTAATTTGGAATGGAATTTCTCGGACTTTTTCTGACCAAGCAGTCTCCAAACAATGATCTTCCATGTTTCAGACTCCTGAGTAGCAGGAGCCACCAGTATCCAGTTTAAAAGATAATTGGCTTAACTGTCTGTCACTTAGGTATTGAACACTGAATTCTATGCTAGAATATGGGCTTATTTTTTTTTGGGGGGGTGGGTACCAGAGCTTGAACCCAGAGGCCTCACACTCATTGGGTTTGCCTGCTCACAGCTAATGTTCTACAACTTCAGCCATGCCTCCAGTCTACATATACATTTTTTAGCTTTTTAAAAATAATGTAATTAGTGTTTATGAAGAATAAATTACATAATTCATTATCTTCTAAAAATCAGGTGTTAAGGAAATATGAAATATAGTCATTTAGTACGGAAACAGATATTTTCAGATGTGATGATGCTATCTTGACAAAGAACTCTACTTCATTTTCTATGTCTACTAAAACTCTAACAGAACAAGTGGCCAACAGCAACTCAACTCTAGATGTGGAGACCAAAGACAATGCCATAATTTCCTTCCAGAAAGACAGTTTGTGAAGAATCGTTGATCCTTGTTACTTTGTGGCAAGTATTTCCAAATTAGAGGGATGAGCTAAACCCTGCAGTTCTGGGAGTCTCTGATAAACCACAACTAATGATAAGATTACATATTCTAATACTAGAGAGATGAGAGGGGGGTGTGGGGAGGGAGAGAGAGAGAGAAAGAGAGACAGAATAACAAAAATCTGGTTTAAAAAACCCCTCTACCTCCCCAAACTACTCCTAAATTATACAAGAGCCACTTACATATATTGATTCAGCTCAAACACAGGACATGGAGTTGTCTTAGAAACCAAAGAAAGAGAAACTAAGGAAAGACAGGATGCAAGTAGATTTGTAAGAGGAGAAACCTTGACTGCATACAAATAGCTTTCGGAGATACCCTTGCACTACAAATTATACAGAAAGCTGACAAGATCACTACAGCCTTTCTCTGACACAAACAGCTCCACCATGATACTTGAGCATCTTAATGCCCATTTATCTTTGTAAGGCACTTTACTCTCTTCTCACCTATATGTAAAAAGAAATTGTAATACTCATTACAGAAAAATTAAGACTAATTTCAAAATCAAAGTAATTAATGAGAAAGGTAGGAAGGATAAAGCCCACACAAAAGCTCACCATCCCCTCCCCTGTATTAATACACATATATGCACATACATACATATATGTGTATATACATACATGTACATGTGCTAAAAATTCTTTTCAGGAAGATTAAGAATATCATCATAACATATATCTGCTAGTCTTGGAGAGCAGGAGAAGACTGAAAAAATAATATTTGTTAATGTATATTTGGTACATTTATTCACACTACTGTCCTATTTAATAAGAGCCCATTGCTTACATTCACATGTCAAATGGCTTCACACATGTAGGGCTGGGACAGAGTCACACTCACATGAGGTAAAACACAAGAAACTATTTCCCATCCTTGCATTTCCGCAAGCACTCATGACCACACCAAAGAAAAGACCATACCTGTTTTAGACAGCATGCCTCTGGTTCCTGCCAGGCTTGTGGCCACTGGAACTATCAGAACAGGCCATTTCCTCCCAATAGTCTCCAGAAAGCGGCCCCATGATTCTAACAGGTTCCAGGTCAACCTGGAGTCCAATCACCACCATGACTGCCAACTCTATGCTCCTTTGTGTTTGGAAATCAAGCTCTAAGCTGAAACTGCCTTGATTAAGAACCTTTATCTACATTCTTGCCAGATGGATGAAATTCAGCAATAGCCTCAATTCAATCAAATACCACTCTGAGAGGGCCTGGGGACAGAATCTAAGGAGAAGTGATGGGGTGGCCATCTTGCAGGACTTAGAAAGCAGAGCAGTATGATTTGGAGTAAGGGATGACAAATAGATCGTAGCTATCATGGAGGAAGGCAAGGTGGAAAGAAAGGTTACTAGGCAGATAACTGATGGAAAACTGTTGCTGACTCTTCATGGGAGCTCAGAGTGGTCCACTAACTGGAAGGCAGCCAGCAAAGGTCCAAGGAAGCTGGCAAGAAGAAAATTGCTTTCACTCCATCCAGGTTGCTAGTATATTCTTTCCCCTGGAAGGTCAATCTCTTTCCCTTTTGTTTTTCCCTCCATTAAAGAGCATCACATAATCCCTTGGAAATAGCCATTTCCCAGAACATTGTTTTGCTACCAATGAACAGGAAGAAAACTATAGGTTGTATCATCCAGTGTCCCTTCAAGGGGGAAAAACACACTGAAAATCTGTTTTAAAACTTGAGCAATGACATTCTCTGACTTCTATTGAAATGACAGCAGGGGACGAGGCCCAGGAGCCAGAAGAAAGCCCTCCTCTCTTTCAACCCATGCTGCAAATCAATCTCATTTCTTATATGCCCATAGTAAGAGCATGGGTCCCTATTTATACTTCAGATTCAATCACAGGCCAAGGTACAAGTTCTTACACAGTGTCAATGGAGAGAGAAATTTCAATGCTTTATTGACTTGTACCTGCTTTGTCTCCTAATTTAGTTGCACAATCTCAGGTTTTTTTTCTCCACCCATATGGCAATATGCCAGAAATGGGAGAGAGAAATAGTTAAAACAAAGTTTTTGAGTTATTACTTTTTCTTAAACATCCATGCTTATATGCATTTGCTTCTCATAACTTATGACTTCGGTGTGGCTTCAATTTCAATTTTTACTACAATTCAACAATTAAAAGTGATTTCAGCCAACACTATCACATTTAGTTTGGGACTCTACTAAACCCTAGATACATGTTTGCATTCTTTCTACTAAAAAGCCTAGTTTAAAGGACTTTTTGATTTTCTCCCCCTAGATATCCATTGCTTAAGCAGTGGACACTACATTGTGTCCCAGATGCATGCCACAAAATTATATTTCCTAGCATGTCAGGTGTTTACCCTAAGAGACTTTGAAAGATAATTTACAAAATCAAACTAGACTCTACCTACTTGTTGAACTCAGATCAGTTATACACTCTATCCTGTGATCAAGGTTGAAATCATCCCTCTACTGACATGCTTTCATCTCCACACTGCTTCAGATAGCTCTGTGTAGGAAATATTTCACCATGTTTCAAAGGCCTGCTGTTGTCTATGTCACTGCCTTCCTGGGGGAGATGATCCTAGAATTTGTCTCAGCATCACTTTCCCTCATTGATTAAATGGAAAAGGACTCCATTGGAAAGTAGAGCAGCCACAGCAAGTCCTGATAACCTCATCACATCAGCCTTGTGTTTCTCTGCTCTCCAAATATGATCCTGGAGCCAGCAGATACTGAAGACAAAGCACTTCACCCTCATACCCAGTTTCCATCATTCCCTACTGAAAACCAGTATAAAAAGAGAAGGAAAGGCTTCCCAAAGAATTCCTATTCTCTTATTTTAGTGGATCCAGACACAAATGACTACATTTTATGCCACTTCATTTACATGAAAAGTCCAGAAAAGATAAACTGATAAGTAATTGCCTCAGGCTAAGAGTAAGGGCAGAGATTTGGTGCAAACAGGTAAAGGGGGCTTTGAGGGGTGATGGCAATGCTCTAAAGCATGATTGTGGTGATTCTTTGGATAACTCCACATGTCTAATTGATTATTGAATTGTAGGGCTATGATGAGCGAATTTTGTGGCAGAAATTAAGCCTCAACAGGCTGCTTTAAAGAAAAAAAAAGCTCAACACATTGGAAAGAAAGAATGTCTTAATTAGGTCTTTAGTGATCTAAATATCATAAGAAATTTCTGGCTAATTCGAAATACTAAAACAGAAAAATGGAACATTACCTAAAATAACATGATGGCCAGACACTCATAAGGTACTCTAGGAAGTAGCTGTTTATAGAGATCTTTAAATTTTCTCATTTTCTGTTAATTTATGTGGAGTGTGTGCCTAAAACACAAGGGCTTTCTAGATTGTCATCTGATACTTTATCACCCACCAAGGAAGTCATTGAAACTATCATCTCTGAGATTGCCTAGGATAGTGTTAAGGAGAACATGAAAGGAGCAATCCGAATATTTTCTCTCCAACTTTGTTTCTACAGAAGACTCTAGTAAGAAAAGAAGTAGAGAATAAGGAGACAAAACATAATTAGGTGCACTGAATATTCAACTCTACTTTTTTTCTTCCACTGTGTAGACTGGAAGACTACATTTCCCATATCCCTTTGCACTTCGAATAGAGTCCTATCAAATAAGTACCAACTAATGTGATGCATGCTCCTTCCAGGCAAAGAGATGAAAGAAATATGCTGTACCAACCACCCAAGCAGCAATAAACAACTCTCAGGTGATGGGGCCCCCTTCCTGTCATAGAAGGATCCTAGATCCTTGAATTAATTACGTCTTTGAAAGGAACTGCCTGGTAGAGCTATTCAGCTAGCATTAGATGTTCATGAACAAGAAAGTAACCTTTCTTTCAGTGACTAAAGTTTGAGGATAGCTTGTTATAACAGCCTGAGTCTAATACAACATGTTCTAGCAACAAAACGTATTTCTCTTCCTTTCATCAAAGTCTTCTCTCATTCCCATATTAGGTGTTTATATCCCTTCTCCTCTTTTTCCTCAAATCTTAGGTAATGTTATTTTCTGGAAAAGAAGAAGATAGCAGCTTTCAGCCTGTATCTCCTTAGGACCTTTCTTCAAGAGCCAGGACCCTGGGATGGGTGAGAATGAAAATGGTAGCCTGTGTTTCCTCCTTCAGCTACATCTTTGGTTAAAATGTTGCATTACTGCCAAGAACAGGGCTTTATCCATCCTTCTAGAAGCCCTCTCTACTGACAAATGCCAGGCAGGAAATGTCAGAGTTGGCAGCCATCTCTGGGTCATGAACTTTACTTTTATCTTCTGCAGCTTTTGGCAGTGGAGAAGTGCATTTTGGTTTTCCCTAAAGCTTTTGGTTCACCTCAGGGGTTATCTCCCAAAGATAACACATAACCATTTCAATTCATTTTCAAGTTATTTTCATAATCCACACGCCCTTTCCTCCTTTTCTGCATGTAGAATAAATGCAAGCAGAGAAGAGAGAACCTGACCCAACTCAAAAACTACACGCCAATCCCACTCAACCCGTGCCTTCATCCCACACTCCAACTTATCAACTCCCCCATTTCCTCCCAACTCCACTGTCAAAAAAATAAAAGAATCCAAATTAAAAACAGCTCATAAAACAGTAAATAAAATAAAGTCAGTTTTTCTCTTTTTTTTTTTAAAGAACAAAATGAAACTTGAGGAAAAACTTACTGGAGTTACAGTTTATCCTGATACAGTCTAGATGGGGAAAAATAAATGAAAGATGAAATTGCATCCTTCAAGGTAACAGCTGCAGACATCCAGAAACAATCAGTCCACCCTTCCGGGGACAGACACACGCAAGAAATGTGGCCATTTTATATATATATATATATATACACAGTATGCACAAGTTTAAGGGTGGGTGTATATGTACAGTATATTATTTAGTTAAGTTGGATACATATATATACACACACACACATATATATACACATATGTATAGAGATATATACTGGAATACATATATATCCACATGGACATCAAGAATGTTGTGTTTTTTTTCTCTTCAAAAAGAAAAAAAATTCTACTCATTTATATAAAATATTTCAAGCCCAGATTGTAAAAATGTTAATTTCATTAATCTTAGAAAATAAGGTAAAAATTCCCCCCACCAAATGCGGGCTAGATTGTATTTCCCCCTACAATTGAATGTTGTTAGAATTATTAGCTTTCAAAGTAGCATTAAAGCGATTTTGGAATTCAGGTAAGATAAATCACCAGTCTGACACAGGGAATCATTTAAGAAAAAAAATCTGTCCTTTCAATTTCCCAGTGCAGTGTTTAACCCTTTCTTTTTCTAAAAATGAATTCCCTCCCACCCTCTCCTCAGGTTGAGGCCCCAAATGTCACAGAAATTTTCGCAGGCAGACCTGCCATCCTCTTAGAGGTAAGGAAAGGGTTAATACCACCTGGTTATTTCCTGTCATAAAATGGCCACTTGCAAACAGCTAACCGCACAAACACCCATCCCAGATTTTAGAGAGGTGGGGTGTGGGGAAGAGTCACTGGATGGGAGGTGGGAGGAATGGTGGGATATTAACACTGTTGATTGGTTTTTCTGATTGCTATGGGTTCAAAGGCTCCTGGATCAACCCACTCACCAATTCCATCTCTGTCTTCTTGCCTGAATGCCCAGACTGAATCAAAATGCCTTTTGCATTCTAGGAGAAGGCAGGACAGGCATGTGTGGAGGAAATCTCAGTTACCTTTGACAACTTGCCTATTTCACTCTGAAAGTCTACATAATGAGAGAAAATTCTTTGGTTTAAATCTTACTTTGTCAAGTGGAAAAGAGAAGGAGGAAAACAGACTTATCCAGTGCTGATAACCAGCCCAGGTGATCTGTGCCAGGAACCAGAGTATCTAATGTTTTATTAGTCTCCATTTCACAGTCAATGGCACACACTGTAATAGTCTTGAGTAGAGTTAGTGGAGATCAATAGCATACTGGGTAGAAATGACTGGAGACCTGTCTCAGTTCATTGTTACTAGTTAAATCAAGAGCTGGTTTACAATAGTGGGAATTCCAGTAGGAATTTATATAAAGTCAAATATTAAAAAGTAGAAGTCAAATGACAGAGAAAAGGAAATAGTGGTGTGGAGGGGGATTACAGTTATATACTCTGAGGTTGTCTCCATTGTTTTGAGAGAACTCAGGGAAGAGAGTGCCACCATTTGAATGCCCCAGGGTGAAGTACTTTAATCAAGCAAATGAAAATAGAAGTCAGGACCACCAGCAGGAGCAGAGGGGAATTATGTGAAATCCAGATAGGAACAATTTATAACACCCAATCATTTGTGAGGAAGGAGGCAGGCAGTTTGTTTATCCCCAGAACATCTCTTGAGAAAAATCTGGGTTTGGTTTCATGCGGTTAGGTTTGTCATGTGTCGTCAACCGCAACAGAAAAGTGGGAGCAAACAGCCCTGGAGCAACTGGTACGACCACCACACAGGGGAGGCCAAGCCCCTGAGGACTGGGGTGGGGGCAGGCAGGGGGGAGCAGGTGGGAGTTTCAGATATTGGCTGCAACTACCATCTCCCAAAGGTGGAGAAACCACACTTCCTGATGTATCAAAGGACGGAGAGGGAAGAGTACTGTGTGCATGCTTAGGAGAAAGGAAAGGAGGAAGAGTGGGCCTAAGGTTACAAACTCAAGGACTTCCCACAGGGGATGATATTCTTCTTTGGTTTCTATGCAGCTGAGGAATTTACTGTTACATAAGAATCTGGTCTAAGGACTGGTGCTTGGTTGGGCTCATCTTTCCAGATCATTCAAAGGATTCCCTAAGATGTGTCTGGTATCTTTAAGACAGTATGATAACTTTGGGCTTTCAAGATGGCAGACAATTTGTTTTTAAATTGAGACATGAAGAAGCATGTTGCTATTTTTACCTGAAGAATAAATAGTTGGAGAAGTCTACTCTCATCTCTTTTCACAAGTTCTGTGAAGAGATAGTGTGTTTGTGAGGATATCTATCTATCTATGTGCACCAGGAAGTTGATGGAGGAAGCCATTTCCTTTGGTTTTTGGTAGAGTTCTCTCTTGAGTATTTACATGACATTTGAGAGATGAGCATGTGTGTGTATTTGTGAGTGGACATATGTTTGCTATTTGTTTTGTTTAATTTAGTTTTCTTTGTTGTCTTCTAGTAAATGCAAGGAAATGATGATTCTCCACAAGTGAGCTTTGAGTTGAGTGTGGTTGTGATGGGTATTTCTAAAAGTTGTATGTTTTCGATAATACATGAACAGCAAACTAGACATAAATATCTGAGAGAATTGAAGGCAACTGGTCAAAATGCCTATACTCTCTCAAAGTCTACCATCAAAGGAGGCCTCCCAGATCTCTGCTGAGAATCCAGAAGGTTTTTCCTGCATCTTCTCACTTTTCTGGTAATGTGGCTCAACTCAAACTGAGCACTATGGAAGAATATGGAAAGTATGAAAGAAGTATGACACCACTGAGCCTCAATGCCATTGCTCCATAGGTTTCCCTGTGGAGGCAACAGGTCATCAATGATGATCTAGCAGTTATGAACATAATTTATAATCTGATTCCACCACCCATATTTTTATACAAGTTTTGAAAAGCCATATAGCTCCATATTTTGTCTCTATAAACATGAGTATAAGTATACTTTCTGGGGCTGGGGATATGGCCTAGTGGCAAAAGTGCTTGCCTCCTACACATGAAGCCCTAGGTTCGGTTCCTCAGCACCACATATATAGAAAACGGCCAGAAGTGGCTCTGTGGTTCAAGTGGCAGAGTGCTAGCCATGAGCAAAAAGAAGCCAGGGACAGTGCTCAGGCCCTGAGTCCAAACCCAGGACTGACCCCCCCCCCCCAAAAAAAATACTTTCTGGATTTTCTCCCAGTTTTATGGAGATTAAAAATAAGGTCTTTTAAATCCTTAACAAAATGCTGTTGCTATCTCTATTAGTACTCAAAGAGCAAAATATGGTTGCTCAAGAGCCAACCTCACAACTTTTGGAGAATATGTTATGATGTAGGGTTATTTCTCTCTCTTGTTATTACCAAACACAGCTATTTTCAGAAAATAAAGCCTTTGGAAAACCCTAGTTTCTTTGACATTTAGATATATTTTTAACAGATGAATATATCTACTATGCTTTTCTATGAGGAGTGTGTATGTATGAGTAACTTGAAACACATTAGAGTATTATCTCTGTATATATATGTATATATATATACATGACACAACTTAAATGCAGTAATAAACTTGGCACCATGGTGCATACATGCAGCTTCAGTAATATGGAGGTGTAGGCTGTAAGTGTGAGGCCAGCCTGGACCACATGATGAATTCCAGACCTGCCTGGACTGCATAGTGAGGTTGTGTTTGAACAAAACAACAGAAATAAGCAGTAAGTGAAAAAAGTTAAAGGGGAAAAAGAGCACATGAACTCAAACCTTGCTTGAAGAATGAAAGTTCTTATAAAAGGAATGTATTTTGGGTGGGGGGATGGGAGAATCTTTGGACAAAATATGTAGGTGAAAAGGTACATGTATCCAATACAAGTTCAGAGTATGTGTATAGGCTGTGTGTGTGTGTGCGCGCACACATATGTCTGTGACAGAGAAAGAGCGAGCGAGACAGACTAAGAGGGAGGGAGCGAGACAGACATTTCTTTGTTGCTCATCTTATTTTATCCCTCCCTCTGCTCTAGTTATTCTAGTATGATGTGAGACCTGTAACAGTTAACTTTCTAACTTTGACCAAGCAAAGACTAATAAGGAAAAAAGACTAAATTGTCTGTTGAAAAGACACAGTGTGGGCTCTCCCAGGCACCCATGAGCTGAATCTTCTTCATACATACATCTCTCTCTTCCTTGGAGATAGATAAGACAAAGATTGTCTTTGCTCTAGTTTCTTCTGTGAGCTAAGAAGGGGTTTGTAATTTGCCTTCTGCTTTGGTTTTCTGCTTTGGGGTTTGGATTTTTGTCCCTTCTGCTGTTTCTTTGGAGAAGTCGGCAATGGGCTGCTCCTTGCTGGTTTTAGGTAGTGGGTCACTTGGTTTGCTTGAGGTAGGAAGGATGGTGTGGGGCGGGGAGAGGGGGGGGATAGGGGTCTGCCAATCCCTGTCGGCTGCTCAGTACTCTCTGTTCTCAAGGCTGTTTGCTATGCGGGCCGCAGGCTTTGGGCCTTTGAAGGGTTGAATACCATCTTTTGATTTACCATGGCTGATGGTGGGAGGAAACTCAAGAACATACACACACAAGAAGATCCAGCCAAAGAGAAAAACAAAACCTAAAATAACCAAACACACACATGTACACATAACACAAACAAGAGAAACCCAAGGGACACACTGACAAGAGAAATCAAATGAGGTTGGACAATAAACGGAAAGTGTTGGAAAGCTGCAAACTGGAAGAAAAAAAGACATAACTAAACAAGCCACTGCTCAAAACAGTCCTCTGTAGACCAAGGATTTTAGAATGACAGTGTAGATATTTGAAATGTAGGACCAGTTTACCTGACAGCAGATAAGACTGGTATAGATTCACAAGCTCAGCTTCCTACGGTGTCATCTAAGGACTTATGTGTTCCAGAATATGGTACATTTCTCCATCATGTCACCTCCAGGCTTCTAACAAGCCATCCCATTCTTTATAAGGGAGTTCTGTATCCAAACATGTTCTGCATACCCAGGTAAATCTATTGGCTTGGAAAGTTTGAACTAAGCAATGTCATGAAACTTGTCAGCACCAGGCTTTCCTTTGAGTGGGAAGAGCAGAAACTGAGATGCTTTGCTTGCCTACTTGTTTGTCTACAAAAAGCCCAGAAGTCCCACACTCTCGATAGATTGACTCAAATCCAGGAAAGAGAGTCAAGAATAGAAAAGAAGGTGAGGTCATAAAGACAGAATTTCAAATGAATCCATTATAGGAAAGAACAGATATTGTCCCAAATAAAGCTATACATTAAAAGTTATAATAATTTGTTTATCCCAAACCAATTGTTGAGTAATAGTATAAAACATTCTTTTCCCCCTTTTTTTTGGGGGGGGGGGCTGTGGAGAGGTAAATAAGAATGTCAAAAAGGAAATTAAGAATACGAGCCAGGTGGGACATTCTCCTTTCACATGCCAGAGATGCTAAACGTAGTCAATTACTTTTCCAGTCAGACAATGGGAATCATCTACCATGTTGGCTCCCAGGGAAAAAAATCCCAAAATGTCAGTGATACCAGGGTCAAAGAAAACTCGCCTCTGAATGGTCTTGGAGGATCCAGGACAGTGTCCCGTGCTGCCTGCATAGCTTAGCACTCTGACATCCCATCCTCTTGTTTTGCCTCAACTCCCAGCTCTACCCCCATCCTCAGCTTGACTGTTTTGAGTGGTGGCCAAGGAGTTGGACTTGATGGAAGTATGACTGATCAAAAGATGGACCAAAGTAGCGTGTTTTACACAAAGCTAAACGATTCCAAAAAACCAAGAAAGGAAACTTAGAAAACAAATATTCCATTTAGGAAAACAACCAAAACCAAAACCAAACCAAACCAAAACAACAACAACAACCAAAAAAAAAAAAAAAAAAAAGAACAACCACTGTCAGAAACCAGGAATTGACATCAAAACCTCATGCAGAAACAAGGAGGTTATTTGTTGTTGGGTTTTTTTTATCCTTGGTCGATTAAACAAGAGGTGAGCAGTTTAACTTTCAAGAAAACAAAGAATTCAGTCAAACCAATAAAAATCAGAAAGGGAAGGGAAGACAAGCCCAAACAGAGTGGGGCAGGGGGCCTTCATACGATACCTAGGTTAACCATGAGCTTGACACGCCCCCCATCCAGCTCCAGGCGCAGGGTGTCAGCCGAGTCTCTGGAAGTTGTAGCCACCAGCAGTCCGTAAGCTCGCTGGGACATGAAGCGGAAGGACACGTCCTCTGCCTCGGTGTGCATCACCATGGGCATAATGATCTTCATATACATGCTGCCGTCATAGCTCAGGATGGACGCCTCTGCCAAAGAAGGATGGAGGGTAGTGTTAGGATGAAGGCTGTCATTGTGACAAATGCTGCATTGCTAACAGGAATGGGGGTGGAGAAGCTGGCGGTCACCAAGTTTCTAGTCATTATTTCTGGAGGGAACTGAAATAAATAATGGCATGAAGGCATCTTGCAAAAGTAAAAAGCACACCCACAGATTACTAGTTATTATGATTTGATATGCCATGGATAGAACACCTGTACAAGAAAAAGCAAGTATCAGAATCCCTGTATTTTCATAAGCATCATAAGCACCCAACATTTGGCTAGAAACCTCCTAGACCAGGGAACAACAGCAAGCTTGTACTTGTCACATCCTGCCTGGCCAGGCATGGAGAGAGGAGCTCTACTCACTCATAAAAGATTGACAGATTCAACTGGAACTTCTCTTTTTAAAAAAAAGTGGGGGAGGGGCAGGGTGCTGGTGGCTCATACTTGTAATCTTAGGAGGCTGAGATTTGAGGATCATGGTTTCAAGCCAGCCCAAGCAGGAAAGTCTGTGAGACTCTTACCTCCACTAAACTACAGAAAAGCAAGCCAGAAGTGGATCTGTGGCAGAAGTAGTAGACCACTAGCCTTGAGCACACAAAAGTTCAGGGACAGAGCCCAGGCTCAAAGACCAGAAAAAAATGGGGGTGGAGTAGGGAAGAAACCCACTCTATGTTATCTCAGTGCTGTAAAGGAGATTTTCTTCTACTCACAATCAAGAAAACTAGATGGGTTAGAGATGAAAGATGATGATATCCCCAAATGGCAAAACAGAGATTTTGACCCAATACCAAGTCCACGGACTTTTTATAACACATGGATACTCAAGATGTTAGTTGGTTCAGTCATTCATCAGCAAATACCTTCAGAGAACACAGGCAACCAGACTCTCACAGGGCTTAATATCTGACACTGATGAGGTTTTTTAGTAAATAAGGTCTGTTGTCAAATAGTTGCTACTTATGTGGGAAGAGCCAGAACACATACAAATAACTGTTCTGCAGTATTTTAAAAAGTGGTCAAGGGGCTGGGAAGCTGGCTTAATGATAGAGTGCTTGCCTAGCATACATGAAGCCCTGGGTTTGATTCCCCAGCACCACATATATAGAAAAAGCCAGAAGTGGTGCTGTGGCTCAAGAGGTAGAGTGCTAGCCTAGAGCAAAAAGAAGCCAGGGACAGTGCTTCAGCTCTGAGTCCAAGCCCCAGGACTGGCAAAAAAAAATACAGAGAGAGATATAAATACCTCAGTTATATTAGGAGGAGAGAGACTGTGGGGTGTGGGTGAGTAAAACTGTTGTCAAGAGAGCTATACCTGCAACATACCATGTTCCTAAGGATCTAAACACATCATTTGCTCTATTATAGAATATGCTGTTCCTATCTGTGTGTGTATGTGTGCATGCATATAGACACATGCCATTATTTAAACTCATGCATTAGCAACACATATTATGATGTCTTTTATACATTCCTAAATTAATGTCTGTTCTTGTTCCTCTATGTGTACTGCCTGAACATATGGATAAGGGAATGTACCTTTTTTTTGGCCAGTTCTGGGCCTTAAACTCTGGACCTGGGAGCTGTGTTCCCAAGCTCCCTTTGCTCAAGGCTAGCACTCTTCCACTTGAGCTACAGCACCACTTCTGGCTTTTTCTGTGATTATTTGGAGATAAGAATCTCATGGACTTTTCTGCCTAGACTAGCTTCCAACTGTGATCCTCAAATCATAGCCTCCTGAAATACTTTGGATTACGGACATGAGCCACCAGTGCCTGGCTTGAATGCATCTTTCTAATATCAATATTGGTCAGATGAGAGAGTAAACAGGAGAGTATGCAAAGAGCTAACAGGAATAAAAGGTATATCACAACAACTGTCTCCCTGTGCATCTGTCAGTATGATCTATGAATAACCTGATTTCTTAAGGGGAAGGTGATGAAGCAAAAAACAATACAAGAATCATCTGAAACAAAATCAGTTCATATTACTTTATTTCAAAGACTTCAAACATGAGGACTGCCATGACTAGAATCCTAACTTTTGGGGTGAATGAGACTATATGGAAAATGTATCCAATCTTCAATATGTCTATTTGATTGTTGAATACTGAGAAGGTGTGTGTTGGGCCAGTTGTATAATGATATTTAACTCATTCCCTTATGTTGTTCCCCTTTTACCCTTTCATCTTCCTAAGCAACTAGAATTGCTGGCATGAGCTATGGGCACCTTGTTCTAGCATCCTTATTTTAATTTCTTTAACAATATTTGACTCTACTTTTTTTTTTTTTTTTTTGCCATTCCTGGGCCTTGGACTCAGGGCTTGAGCACTGTCCCTGGCCTCTTCTTGCTCAAGGCTAGCACTCTGCCACTTGAGCCACAGCACCCCCTCTGGCCGTTTTCCATATATATGGTGCTGGGGAATCGAATCAAGAGCTTCATGTGTAGGAGGCAAGCACTCTTGCCACTAGGCCATACTCCCAGCCCTTGACACTACTTTTTGAATTACTTTCTTACTGGTCGCACTAGCACTTAGAATATTCACCTTAATTTGCCAGAATAGATTACATTTTATAATAACTTAATTCAAGTATAATATAGGTTGTTTTCTTTTTAATTTTTGGTAGGACTGGTGATCAGAGCCATTCTACAACTACATAGTATGCCCAGACCAAAATATGGAAACTTTATTTTTATATGGCTTCTCCCACCCTCTTTCTTTTTCTGTACTATGAGTCATATCATGTCATAAATGTATGTCGTGTAACAGATGTATAAGTTACAGTCACAACATACATTGTTTATAGTGACTGCACTATAAAACTGGCATTCTTCTTCTTAGGAAGAAGCTTTTTTTTAAAAAGAACCTTTTTAAGAAGCTAACATAAAAAAGGGACTTCAAATATGTTTATGGAGGCTTTTCTTTAAAAATTTAAGTTTATTATTTACCATCTCTGATTCTGTTTGCATCTTCCTGTGGATTCAAATTATCATCTAGTATCATTTTCTTTTCCCAAGGAAACTTGATTCACTTGGATTTTAATTGTCAAATATATGACAGTTCTATACAATATAGGCACAACAACACGATTTCATAGATATTGTTTTATGCATTTTCTTTTTAAATCAAATTAAGAAAAGAAAGAAAATGACATGTGTAATTATACTGTCTTTTATGGTTACCTACATAATTACCTTTATTGGAGCTCTTTGTATTTTTTCTTTCCCCTCACATAAATTCAAAATTAACATCTGCTGTCTCTGTCAGCATGAAGAAAATCTTGAAGTAGTTCTTGTAAGGTAAGTGTGTTAGCATGCATTCTCTGCTTTTGTTTAGCTGACGATGTCTAATTGACCTTCATTTTGAAAGACAGCTTCTCTGGCTATACGCTTCCAAGCTGACAGTTGTTTTTCTTTCAACTCTGTGTGTCTTCTCATAGCCTTTAACCTCCATTTTTCCTGAAGAAATGTCGACTGCTAATCTCACTGTGATGCCCTTGTATTTGTGTGTGATTTTTTTTCTACTTTCAAGCTTTCAGAAAAAGTTCTCTTTATCTTTGTCTTTTTTACCATTCATAGTATCTTTGTTTATAATATACACATGTCAAAGATAAAATTCTCTTTGCAATTGTCTTTCTTAAGAATTCATCTCACTTTTTCAGTGTGTAGATTAGTTTATCATTTTCATCAAAGGTGTGAAGTCTTTAGGCATCATCTGAGCATCTCTCTCTCTCTCACACACACACACACTCCTCTTCCCATTATACACTTGTTGGTACATTTAATGGTGCCTCATATTTCTCTAAAGTTTTGTTTATCTTGATTAATTTTTCTACTATTCAGATTGTATAATCTCCCCTGATTTATCTTCAAATTAATTCTTCCGCCAAGTCAAATCCACTGCTAAATCCTACTAGTAAATTTCTCATTTAGGTTTTAACTTTACTAATTCAAAAATTTCCTTTTGGAGATAGGTAGGTGCTATATAAAATTTTATTTTTATTCATATTTGCTATTTAATGAGTCATTATTATTTATTAAAATATTACATTGCGGGGCTGGGGATATAGCCTAGTGGCAAGAGTGCCTGCCTCGGATACACGAGGCCCTAGGTTCGATTCCCCAGCACCACATATGCAGAAAACGGCCAGAAGCGGCGCTGTGGCTCAAGTGGCAGAGTGCTAGCCTTGAGCGGGAAGAAGCCAGGAACAGTGCTCAGGCCCTGAGTCCAAGCCCCAGGACTGGCAAAAAAAAATAAAATAAAATAAAAAAATAAAATAAAATAAAATAAAATATTACATTGCTATGAGTTTTTATTTTATGTCTTTTTTAATAGTGGTGCTAAGGTTTGACCTCAAGCCTAAAACATGCTAGGCAAACGCTCTACCACTTGAGCCCTATCCCCAGTCCTTATTTTATTTTTCAGGTAAATGGCAGTCTTTTGCCTGGGGATGCCTTCTACCTCCTACCTAGCTGGGATTATAGACATGTTCCACCAGGCCCCAGTTGCTTTTTGATGTAAGAGTCTGTTTTTTGTTTTTCTCTTTAACCCACAATTGCCTCACACCGTGAGCCTCCTTTTCCTACCACTTAAGAAGCTAGATTGACAGGCATATCCTATAGCACACTCAGTCCTTGAGGTGGGCTCCTGAACTGGGTGTGGTGACTACTGATGTAGAACATTGAACAAAGCTTCAGAAATAAGTACACACCATCCAAGTGGCGAAATGAAGGTTACAGGCAACCTTGATTAAGCTCTTTATCTCTCTCCTTCATTTCGTTTCTCACGGTCTGCTCTTTCTCTGAAGTACACAGCAGAAAACGTCCACCAATCCCACAATATCGAGCCAGCAAACTGTAGGTGAGCCACTAAACTGTAGGTAATACGAGGAGTCAACAACACTATAAACAACTAGAGGCATGGATCACGACACCTGGCTTTTATTTTTAATATTGGCTGTTGCTAATATTTTTACCCAGGCTAGCTCATCCTCATTTCTGATTCCCACTTAGCTGAGGTTACAGGCATGAACCATTACACTAGCTCTAATTAAATTCTTTAAATAGAGTTTTCTGTACACACATATATGTACAAGCTACATTATAGTTTTTGTCAGTTAAGTCCAATACAGAGGCCCCCCAAAAGATGATTTTTACTGCTCACATTTATCTCTGTATATGGTTTGTGTGTATGTATACCTGACAAGTTTCAGATGAAAACTAGATACTCTAGACAACACATTGCAACAATTTTAGATGTTGGTCCCATCAACAACGGGTCGATTTCTGTTGGGCTCTGGCTGTACCTTTAAGGGGGCAGTCCCGAGAGTCCTGCCTCTTCTCCCGCCCTGGGGCTGCTTGGCTGTTAACCACTCCTACCTCCTTCCGGTCTGAAACTGGAAGGAGTAGTTCTGGACCGGCCCTGCCTCCCCTCTCGGTCTGGAATACACGTGTCTGCCTCCAAGATGGCACCGCCCGGGCCCAGGGGCGGTTCTATTGGGGTATGACATCAGCCGGTGGAGGAGGTCCTAAGGTGCCATACTTGACGGACAGTCCCGATCAGCCAATCGCTAACGTCCAGCTAGTCGCCCCCAAGTCCCTCTCCTTCCCGCCGTCACTCTTGCTTTAAATGTAGTTGTCCACCCCCTAAATAAATGGAAGAAGTCGGAAGTCCATCAGACAGCTCCCTGAAATCTCCATGTCCAGTGTCTTCTCTTAAACGTAAGGGGGGCTTTGGGATGGGTGGTTTCGCCGGCTCTACCCCATCTCGGCTTAGTCTCAATTGGGACACGCTCTGCCCTCCCGCCTGCAGGAGTAGCGCACAGAGCCGAGTGTCCCCCGCAATTATTGTAGCCCGACAGATTTCTTGTTTGTATTTTTATTTGTGTTTGTGTTTATGTCAGTACTAGAGCCTGAACTTGAGGCCATGCCCTGTGTTTTCATTCTTTCTTGCTCAAGGCTGGTGCTCTATCAATTGAGCCACAACTCCACTTCCAGGTTTTTGCTGGTTAACTGGAGGTTAGAGTCTCATGGACTGGTACCCACACCTGAGTCGTCTTTGAACAATGATCTTCCACAGCTAGGATTACAGGCATAGACCAATGGCTTTGTTTGTGTTATTTTATTTAGTGACTTATATTTTCCCAGAACTGTGAAGGTTCTAATGTCTGGACATTTCCCAGTGTTTGGCTTTTTTCCCCTTCCTAGATCTTTGGCTTTTTTCCCCTTCCTAGATCTTGTCCTGAATCAGTACAACCCACTCACTGGCCAAATCATTTTCATGGGCCTCCTTAGTATATTCCATTTCTACCCTTTGTCAATGATTTCAGATATGACCCATGTCCTACTCTAATAACTGATCAGTGTGCTTAGCAATCTGCCACATGTCCTACATCAGTTGCCTCTGAAAATGTGCACAGCTTTCCAGAACCAGGTGGACAAATGTGAGCCTAAGAGAGCCCCTCTTGGCTTCATCTTCCCAGGTTCTCTGCACTTGAAACCTTGTACAAATTTTTGCTTCTAGCATCACCTGGATTCCTGTCATGAGCAAGTGAGGTCAAGAACATGATTGGATCATCTGTGTCTTTCCACAACACCACAACTTACCGAATAACAGCAAACCCACATGCTGAGTAAATTTTGTCTGTGTGAATTCCCTAAGTTAAGACTGAGGTCATTTGACAAGCCTAGGACATTGACAACACAGGCCCTTTATTGTAGCCTTAATTAGTAATATGAACATCTAAGAACACACAGTACACTTCAAAACACTGAGGTTACAAGATGGCTAGGAAGAGTTAAACTGACTCAAGGTTCTAGCAGGCCTGTCCTAAAAGCAGGAATAAAATGTGGATACAAATGCAGAATGAATCACTGAAGGTGTCGGGTATTAGTCAGGAACTCAGTTATGGAGTTGTTGAGGACAGTGGTGTCAAAATGGAGAAGCCATCAGAGGTGCCAGGCTGGTTCAGGGGGCAGAGCTGGTTTCAGACAGAGCTGAGTCCAAGCCTGCAGATGATTCTCAGCTTTACTGGGTGTGGATGGGGGGCAACATGAGTGAGGGATCAAGTTGAGTTTGAAGTGTCAAGGGCAGCTTCAGAAATGCACCAACTGTCCATCCCTGAGGCAAACACCAGATAGTGTGATGGTGAAATTACATATACCCTTGCTCCAGTGTCTTCTACTGGCTCATAGGCCTGGTATTTCTGACAGGCTTTGATATATTTGCTGATGTCATTGTTTACTGGCACACATAAAGCATCATCAATGTGTGCCTCATGCTGTGCTGACAGATGGTGGCTGATGACTTGCCTCAACAACACACAAAATCCTTCTGGTTTCAGCACTTGAAACCCAAAGTAGAATGGCTTAAGGTAAAATCATTACTTCATACACTGCTGGGAGTGGGTCAAGGCTCCACATGGCCTTACAGCCGCTGGTGCACACATCCTGTAGAAATCCAGAACAGGCTTTGCCTCTCTTCAATTGCCTTTTGCCTTTGTATTGCTTGAAACCAAGATATCATTCAACCAAGAGGGAAAAAGAGCACTTAGCCATGAACTTGTCTCTGCTTTGTTTTAGGCAAGCCAGTGTGGAGCACTCCAGGGCTGAGGCCACAGCTACTCTGAGTAGGACTTCTCTTCACCAGATGGGTGAAGAAGCAATGTCCCATTTCCCCTCCCCCCCAGTAGTGGTCTCATTATGGGAGGGAACACAGGGGGAGAAGATAGTTAGATTCTGGTCTTCTCAGCATAGAACCTCAGCCCTATTAAGTTGGGGCTTACTAATGATTATCGTGGTGACATTTAACATCTATTTTAGGACTGATTCTCTTTTCTTATTTTATGATTGCTTTCCTGTTACTTGTGGTTCTTCCACCTCAGTAAACCACAGTTTCTTTCTACATTCCCATCTTGTGACCAAAAGGAAAACTCTACCCTTCCACTGTCAGTCAGAGGCTCCCCCAAATAAAGGAAGGGGCTGGAATTTGAATATTGATCCACGTGATAGAAATTAATATGGAAGAAGTTCTCTGTGGAATCATTGTGTGAAACAAACAGTCCAACGAGAAAGAAAATGAATCTGCCTTGTGTATTTCTTTTATCTGTAGTATGCTTAAATTCCCAGCAAAATGGGACCCACTATTTCTAGTATACCTTAGACTTGTCTCCAAGAATACCGATTTCCTCTGTCTTTCATTCTCTTATTTTTTAAAAAGAAAAACAAAATTAAGACTTTATTTTTTTAAATAGTACATATGGCCATCCCCTCCTCTTCCCATAAAAGCCAAGTACCAGTGGCTCATAACTGAAATTCTAGCTATTCAGGAAGCTAAGATCTGAGGAGACCTCAGTTCAAAGCTAGCCAAAGCCAAAATCTCCATGGGACTCCTATCTCTAACCACCAAAAAGCCAGAGTGGAGCTGTGGCTCAACTGGTAGAACACTAGCCTTGAGCAAAAAAGCTCAGTGACAGTGTCCATCACTGAGTTCAAAATACACACACACACACACACACACACACACACACACACACACAGTAGTACATACTATTTTGTGAATCTAAGAAATGTAGACATATGTACAGGAAAAATTAAACTTTGCCAGTCCCACAAACAAGACCTAACCATCACTACCCTTAGAGAAGCCTTATTTTCTGGCATTTTTCTAAGCATATAAACAACTAGTAATATTAATACATAGCTCTTTAAAAGATGGAAAATACTCTGTATGCCATTTTAGTCACAAATTTTAATTTAGCTAAAAAAACTAGAGAATTTCTTCACAACCAGGTACCATTTCCCCAGAGAACTGAGTGAAATTTACAAAAGATATTATTAAAATGTGAGATGCTATATTTAAACTTTATTTCTAAGTAAAAGCAATGAAAAATGGAAATATGATTCTCTCATATTTTCTTTTGTGTGAATGTTGCTTGTCGTTTTCTTATGTTTGCCACAGGCTGGAAAGGGAGTCATTTAAATTCTTCATCTTCCCAAGAAGCATTTAGTTTGATGACTGTCCCTGCATTGGGTCCTGGGAATTGAGATCATACACAGTTGTGAGTAATGTGTGTTTGCCTGCAGGGGGCATTGTGTTGCATGGCATCAGCTGAGATAGACTTTTGTTAAGAGATGCTGTAATTCATGGTAAACTCCTTCTTTCTCTCTTGGGGTCTGGAGCATCAGTGACTACAGATAGTCAGGCAAGCACTGTCTGTCTGTGTGACTAACTGTCCATACAAATGCTGGATCCTGTAGTTGCTTTCCTGTTTGGTGGCAATTCTTCTGTGCTTTTGTAATGAGACATGACATTGCTGGAAAAATGAGACTTCTACAAACAACTCCACTACAAGAGGACTATGGGACACTTAAGACTGTTTCTTCTTTTTGGTTAACCTTTGATACAATGAACTCTCAACTAGTACATAACAGCTTCTAAATCCTATGAATCATTCTAGGCAATTATTCAGATTGAGGGAATTTTGGGGACCTCTGATATACATGGTTGTATATTTTTTTTGTTGTGTGATATTGGTCATGGGGCTTGAACTCTGGACCTGGGTGCTGTTCCTGAGCTCTTTAGCTTAAGGCTAGCACTCTACCACTTGAGTCACAGTGCTTCTTCTGGTTTTCTGGTGGTTAATTAGAGATAAGTCTCACAGACTTTCCTGCCCAGGCTAGCTTTGAACCTCGATCCTCAGATCTCAGCTTCCTGAGTAGCTAGGATTACAGGCATGAGCCACAGGTGCCCAGCTCTATATTCTTAATGTAAACAATTCTCATATATTTATTCTACATTTCAGTGTTGTTGCTGTTCTCACCATTTGTTGAAATCAGTTTTGTATTCCTTGCTTCATTTTTATTTTAAAAAATAAGATATACACAGAAATGGAAGGACAAAGGGGAAACAAATACAGCAGTGGCACTCACTAGACATTATGTTTAAAATGAACTACAAAGCTTGCAGGTGAGGAAGGGAGGGAAAAACTGGGAGAGAGCAAGGGAAGAAGTGACATGGTCCAAAAAGAAATGTACTCATTATCTGACTTATGAAATAGTAAACCCACTGCATATTACTTTTATTATAATAATAAATAAAAGAAGGGAAAGATTAAGTGAACACAAAGCCTCTCACTTGCTAGGCAAGCACTTTAACACTTGAGCTGCATCTTCAGACCATTAGATAATCTGACTTTTTGCCTAGTTAGCCCTCAGATGATCTTCCTACTTGTATTTCCCACAGAGCTGGAACTGCAGTTCTGTGCCATCATGCCTGGCCCAGTTTTTTGTATTTCTAAGCCACAATATTTTATCCCATAAATATTCGAACTTTATGGCAACAGTAAATACTAGTGTTCATGATCTAAATTTGTCCATGTTTGAGAATGTCTTTTAAAAATCTCTTATGCAATTCTTATTTCTTTAATCAACTAAATGTTCTTTTAGGTGGATGAAACTAATAAAAAAAAGATCATAGGGGAGATTATAGGGAAAATGGATTCTAGGAAGTGGGTAGCATAGACAAGTGATACCATTTCTATCTTATATTGTCTGAAAGGAGAATGCTAGGTTGACAGGCAGCAACACACAGGACAGAGAGACTACACTGTTGAAGCAATATTGCTAAAAAGAAATGCAGGAGGCCCATTGGCATTGACACTGTATAATGAAAAATTAGTTGTGTGCTCTCATGAACTTTGCTCTTCTCACTTTGGGCTTAGCCCAACCAGTAGACTTCCTTTCCTAGCACCATAATCCCCCATATGAACCTATCTTGTATATCTTGTATGAGGGAAGACAGTTCTCATAGCCAACCTTCAGCAAGATACCACTGAACACTCACCTCCCTTACACCTTCCCGTGTACTTTCAAAGCCACTGGCCGTACACATTCAAGAGTGGTTAGTTTTTGCTTCTCTCTCTCTTTTTTTCCTGACAAACATTGCAACATACACAGATTGTGTACTCTCTTCCCTCTTGTGGACAAGGTGAAGAACTAATTCTTCACATTCTGAACATGATGTTCCCCAATTTGCAGTCACACTAGTTCTTATTCTAAAAAACTAGACAATGCTAATGACATGACATCATTTTTACTATAATGGTAACATTTGTTTATTTGCAATATTATGCTAAACTTAGTCCTGTACCATAAGTTTTTGCTTCTTCAGTTTCTTCTGTGATACCTTTTTCTTCTGTGCAACCTCCTCTTCTGGTTTAGGAACAATCTGCTCCTTTTCAGTGAGGATCATTTCAGTGTGGCAGGGGAGCTCATGGATGGGTTAATCTTACCATGGGCTCTATAAGTTCGGCAGCGCATCCTGGCTGCTTTGTTCACCTGGATGTGTTCAATGACCAGGGAGTCTACATCTAAACCCTTCAGTTCAGCATTACTCTCTGCATTCTTAAGCATGCGCAGCAGAAATTCTGTTTCCCAGAGCACACCTGCCAACTCCACCTTTGCAATGCTGGAAGGGCACACATTGCTTCTTTTTTTTTTATTAACTAAATTTTGTTGACAAGGTGTTGTGCAAAAGGGGTACAGTTACATAATAAGTCAGTGAGTACTTATCTCGTGATATTTTATACCCTTGTTTTTCTTTCCCTTCCCTAGATCATAGGCATATATATAATACCCAGTGTACCAAAACCATATACAGTAACTACGCAGTGTATGCCAAAGGAAATTCACCTAGAACTTTAAATGTCATATCAACAATAAGAGTCTTCCTTTGTCCTTCTCTTGGAGTTGTTTTTGCTTATCCTTGTCTTATATGATCATATGTACATAGCTGTTGAGCTATTGTAATCTACTGATAGGTCTATTCTAGACCTTTTTATGTTTAGTAGTTGTTTGTTTTTAGATACATAAAGTAAGGTCGCTGACCCAAATCTATGGAAATACCATTTGAAAAGAAGTTATTTTGTTTCGCAGACCTGGTCTCTACTGTCGTACCCCCACCCTAACAGTCATATATCAGGGAGACCATGCCCCTTTGTTCTCTGTGTTCTAGGCTTGTCTCACTCAACATTATTTGTTCAAGTTCTGACCATTTCCCTGTGATACCAATATTTTATCATTTCTAATCGCTATGTAGTATTCCATTATGTATAGGTACCACATTTTTTTTGGATCCACTCATCTGTAGAGGGGCATCTGGGTTGTTTCCATATTTTGGCTATGAATTGTGCAGCGATAAACATGGAAGTGCAGATGTCTTTTTGCTATCCTGAGACCTGTTGTTCAGGATAGATGCCTAGGAGTGGTATGGCTGGGTCATAGGATAGGTCTATGCTGAGCTTCTTGAGGAACCTCCATACTGTTCTCCAGAGTGGTTTTACTAGTTTACACTCCCACTCCCACCAACAGTGGAGAAGGGTTCTATTTTCACACATCCCCCCCCACATTTGTTGTTGCCTGAGTTCAGAGTATAGGCCATTCTAACTGGAGTGAGGTGGTATCTCAGGGTTGTTTTCATTTGCATTTCCTTTACTGCCAGGGATGTTGAACATTTCCTCATATTTTTCTTTGCCATTTTTATTTCTTCTCCTGTGAAGTCTCTCTTTAGCTCCTTTGCCCATTTAATAATTGGTTTACTGGGTTTGGAGGGGGTTAGTTTTTTGAGTTCTCTGTAGATGACGGATATTAGCCTTTGTTGCTGTTCTGGTGAAGATCCTTTCCCACTTGGTTGGCTGTCTTTCAAGTTTGGTGGCTATGTCTTTAGCTGTGCAGAAACTTTGTATTTTGTAGTAGTCCCATTTGTTGAGACTCTCACCTATCTTTTGTGCCCCTGGGACTATGTTCAGGAAGTTCCTTCCTGTGCCTATAAGTTCTAGCGTCTCTTCTACTCTGTCCTTCAGTAGTTTCAGGGATTCAGGTCTGAGGTTGAGGTCCTTAATCCATTTTGAGTTGATCTTGGTGCACGGTGATAGGCTAGGGTCTACTTTGAGTTTTCTACATGTGGCTGCCCAGTTTTCCCAGCACCAGTAGTTGAAGAGGCTATATTTTTTCCATTGTATGTCTTTAGCTCCTTTGTCGAATATCAGCTGACTGTAAGAGTGCGGCTTTATTTCTGGGTCTTCTATTCTATTCCATTGGTCTTCAGGTCTGTTTTTATACCAATACCAGGCTGTTTTGTTATGATGGCCCTATAGTAGAGCTTGAAGTCTGGTATTGTGATTCCTCCTGCACTGCTTCTTTTGCCTAGAATTGCTTTGGCTATTCTAGGTCTTTTGCTGTTCCATATGAATTTATAGGTTGCTTTCTCTATTTCAGTGAAGAATGTAGCTGGGATCTGGATGGGGATTGCATTGAATTTGTATAACATTTTGGGCAATATGGCCATTTTCACTATATTGATTCTGCCTACCCATGAGCATGGGAGGTCTTTCCATCTCCTTGTGTCCTCTTTGATGTCCCTTTTTAGATTTTTATAATTCTCATTAAATAGGTCATTCATGTCTTTAGTTAGGTTAATCCCTAGGTAATTTATTCTTTTTTTTAGCTATTGTAAATGATATTATTTCCATACTTTCCTTTTCTGCTTGTACATTGCTGGTGTACAGAAAAGCTGCTGATTTTTGTGGGTTTATTTTGTATCCTGCTACTTTGCCAAAATAATTTATTAGGTGTAGGAGTTTGGGGACTGATTGTTTTGGGTCCTTCAGATATAAGATCATGTCATCTGCGATTAGGGATAGTTTGATTTCTTCTTTGCCAATATGGATCCCTTTGATGCCTTCCTCTTGCCTTATTGCCATGGCTAGAGATTCCAGCACTATGTTGAATAGAAGCAGGGAGAGTGGGCATCCTTGTCTTGTTCCTGAGTTTAGGGGAAATGGCTTTAGTTTCTCCCCATTTAATATGATATTAGCAGTTGGTCTGTTGTACATGGTTTTTATTATTTTAAAGAATGTTACCTCTATTCCTGTTCTCTCCAGGGCTTTTAACACATATCGGTGTTGTGTTTTGTCAAATGCTTTTTGGTCATCGGCTGAGATGATGATGTGGTTCTTGGTCTTAGCTCTGGTGAATTACGTTTATTGATTTGCAGATGTTGAACCATCCTTGTGTCTGTGGAATGAAGCCTACTTGGTCATGATGTATAATTTTCTTGATCAGTTTCTGGATCCTATTAGCTAATACTTTGTTGAGGAGCTTTGCATCTGTGTTCATTAGTGATATTGGTCTGTAGTTCTCTGTACTTCTTTTTTTGTTGGGTCTTTGCCTGGTTTGGGGATGAGTATAAATATTAGCTTCATAGAATGAGTTTGGGATTTCTCCCTCTGTTTCTATTTTGTGGACAAGTTTGATGAGTATTGGTATTAGCTCCTCACTGAAGGTTTTATAGAATTCATTGGTGAATCCATCTGGGCCTGGGCTTTTCTTTGTTGGGAGGCTCTTGATTACCTCCTGTATCTCACTGTAAATTATTGGTTTATTTATTTGATTTATTTCTTCTTGACTCAGTTTGGGCAGTTTGGACTTCTCTAAGAATTGATCCATTTCTGTAAAATTTTCGTTCTTTTTGAGTAAAGGTTCAGAAAATAGTTCCTTATGATTGTTTGAATATCCTGTGTATTTGTTGTAATTTTTCCAGTGGAGTCCCTGATCTTACGGATATGAGTCTCTTCTTTTTTTTTGTAAGTCTTTCAAGAGGTCTGTCAGTTTTATTTATTTTCTCAAAGAACCAGCTTTTAATTTATTAATTTTACTTATTTGTTGAATGATCTTTCTTTTCTTAATCAGATTTATCTCTTCTTTAATCTATGTGATCTATCTCCTCCTAGTCGTTTTAGATTCAATTTTTTTCTTGTGTCTCCAGACGTTTTAGCTGCATCATGAGGTTACTCACCTGTTCTGATTCCATTCTTCTAATGTGAGTGCTGAGGGCAATGATCTTTCCCCTCAGCGCTGCCTTTGCTGTATCTCATAGGTTTCTTTGTGATGTATTTTCATTGTCGTTGTGGCTTATGAATTTAATTGCTTCTTTAAAGTGACATCTTTCAGGTATTTGGTAGCTTTTCGAATATGCATACCCTTCATGGCCTTGGCTGTTTCTCTGGTGTTCCTAAAGTGAACACGAAGATTCGAACCTCTCGACTTGCATGATTTTGTGGGGTTTTCTGGGTCTAGAGATAGTGAACCATTTTCACAGGTCACCTCAGGCTGCTTACAGGAAGAGCAGACATGACATCATTTTGATAGCTATGTCTCACTTTAAGAAAAGCAGGTACGGGCTGGGGATATGGCCTAGTGGCAAGAGTGCTTGCCTCCTATACATGAGGCCCTGGGTTCAATTCCCCAGCACCACATATACAGAAAACGGCCAGAAGCGGCGCTGTGGCTCAAGTGGCAGAGTGCTAGCCCTGAGCAAAAAGAAGCCAGGGACAGTGCTCAGGCCCTGAGTCCAAGCCCCAGGACTGGCAAAAAAAAAAAAAAAAAAAGCAGGTACATTCTGAGTGCTAGCAGCTTATACCTGTAAGCCTGCCTACTCAAGAGACTGAAATCTGAGTATCATGACGAACGCCAAGGACAGCCCAGGCAGGAAAATTCTTGAGATCCTTATCTCCAATTAACAACAAAAAAAGGCCAGAAGGAGTGGTAGCTCAAGTGGTAGAGCACCAGCCTCGAGTGAAAAAGCCAAATGAGAGGGCCAGGTCCTTAGTTCAAATCCCAGCAATGGCACAAAAAAAAGAATTCAAAAGAAAAACCAAAGAAATATGAGATAAAGAAAAACCAAAGAAATATGAGATAAGAAAACTTTGCTTTATGCCTGTCTATTGTTAAAGAGAATAGTCCTTTAATCCAAGAAATCATGAAGCTTTATTAAGAAATTTATCTATTCCTTCACAGTACTACTTGCTAAATTGTGATGGGCACCATGCTAAAGTTAGGTGGGGCACAAATGACTTGGCTTCTTATCAATGTGCATGTTTTAATTGTTTGAAGCCTCAAGGTGCCCTACTGATTCTATATGGGGTTAACATTTCCAAGTCAGAGGTAGCTAGCCTTGGTCAGAGGCCCAAAGCCCAGGTTCCATCTTGATCTGGCTTTCACAGGCATGTAATACAGGGAAGTCACAGTTCTCTGATCTCTCTTTTTCATAATCTCAGGCAATATTAAACATCCTATAAGGAAATAAATTTAAGTTAAATGCCAATAGCTCATACTTGTAATGTTAGCTACTTGGAGGTTAAGGACCATGGTTTGAGGCCATCCTGGCATTCTCAACCAATAGCTAGGTGCGATAGCACACACTTATACTCCTAGCTACATGCAAGGCTGGGATCAGAAAGAGCACAGTTCTAGATCAGCTTAGTCAGAGAAGGCATAAAATTCCATCTCAATGGAAGAATGCTTGTGCTCATGTTCGGCTTTTTCTGTTCTTGGGAGGTCCTCTACCACTTTTGTCACACCTCCACGTCTAGCTTTTTGCAGATTAGTTAGAGATATGAGTATTGCAGATTTGTCTGCCAAGGCTAGCCGTGAGATGTAATCCTCAGATCTCAGCCTTATGAGTAGCTACAGCAGCACCTGGCTTTTGACTTCTTTTAGTGTATTTTAGTGAAGATATGATGCTCCTCTTACTCTCATTCTGTACTGTTAACTTTGATAATCATGCTTGAGACTATGTTAAAAACCCTGCTTCCAAAATCAGATTGTAAAGAACCACTGATGTTCTGAAACAGAAGACTCGATAGATCTATGAATGATGTAATACTTAAAGATTTATTGCCCAACCCAGAAACACACACACACACACACACACACACACACACACACACACACACTACATAGGCTCTTTCCAGTACTTTTTATTCATTTATTTTTTATACTGTTCCTGGATCTTGAACTCAGGGCCTCAGTTCTTTCTTTGCTTTCTCACTCAAGCCTACTGCTCCATCACATGAGCCATGACTCCAAGTGCGACTTTTTTCTTGTTAATTGAAGAGTAAAAGCCTCCTGCATTTGTATTACCTGCTCTCTGAGGCAATTTTGAATCAATCCTCAGATCTTAGCCTCTGAGAAGCTAAGATTATAGATACAACCACTAGCCTCTGGCT